>NW_010120314.1:70840-73036 GCF_000699245.1 Pterocles gutturalis
TGCTGAACCACCAAAATTCACTGCAGACACAAAAAAGTTCTCCAGCCAGGGACTCAGACATCAGTGGTGCAAGGAACAGGCTGCCAGAGAGCTCCCCAGGCCTCCTCCAGCCAAGTCAGTGAAAAAAGTGCTTTTTACCAGCACCTAGGGAGCACACACAGCTACACCAAGAGGCCAGAAGGATGCAAAGGTGCAGCACTTCTGACCCACACTGACTCCCCAGATGACCTACATTTCCTATAACGGACACAGCATTTTCACCCCTCTGTTCCCATCAAAAGGTGACAACCTGCACACCTACAAAGCCACCTTGCTCGTCCCCTCAGAAACTTCCCTCACCAGGATTTCAGACTGCCCGCACAAGGAGTCTAACTGTGAGGAAAATACCTGCATAGCACCTTTCACCAAAAGCACTTTCTTTGCCTTATAGTCTGGTCAGGAAAAAAAGATAGCATCTATTTTACAGACCTGCTGCACCTCGCTGGGCCTGCGTGCACAGATCTAAGAACTGTAGCCAACCCTAGGCCGTGCTCCATCCCAGAGGCCAGCCAAGAAACCAGGAGTCACAGGGAAAAGCCCTCACAGGCAGCGGTTCCTCCAGGACAGCGAGGTACAGAGGGGAGGCACTTCTTCTGCACAACCTGTGCTCCCACCTCGTACCTTTGGTGGCTGTGGCTTAGGCCTGCCGAGCAGGAAAGGGCCCAGTGACACACACGCTCACTTCCCAATGCTGTCAGCACCAGGGCAGAACCTGCCAAGAGATTATTCATCAGCAAAAAAAGCCTCTGTTTTCTTGTGTTACCAGGATGAGGCCAGTCTGAATTAAAAAAAAAGACTGACAGCTTCTCAGGTTCAGCTCATACAGTTCCTAAACTCCTAGGGCCTAAAGGGCCTTGGAAATATCAGCCAAGGCAAACCTATATTGCAAGTTTCAAGTCAGGAAAAAAAAAATAAAAAAATCACTATAGATACTAGCTGCAGGACTGGTTTTGGTGCTCCTCTCAGCTCAGCATGCAGCAGAACATATCAGAAACCACATCTGAAACATGGCCACAAATCCATTTTTTTTGTATGCTGTGGTGACTTCTTACAAACCTGAACCCACACAGCGTACACAGAGTCCCTTTTCCATTTTAGGGTTCTTTCTGTAAAAGCCAACACAGGTCCTCCCACTCAGCTCTCATACAGCAGCAACCCTCTCCTTCGCAATTACAAGATCAAAACAAAACACTGTTTTGGCTGAAATTGCAAAGGATGCTGCGCAGGAGAGAGAGCAGGAGCAGGGCTAAGGAGGCCAACATCTCTCTGAAGGTCAAGGCTAAGGTTACTGGTCAGAGCCATTCGTGAGGTTCCTTACAGCCCAAACAAATGAAATGTAAAATGACAGTTAAAGCAGCAGTGCTGGTTACAATTAAAAAAAATACCACCAACAGCTTGCTGCACTGCAAGGGCTGTAGACGTAAAGAGTTTTATAATCCCTACTGTTCAGTTGTAGTTCTGTAATCTTTTATTTTTGGGGAAAAAAAAAAAAGCTATTAGGATGACTGCTTCCCCTGCAGAAACCCCACACAAACAGAAATCCCTCATCCCAGCTGGCTCCACTCAGCCCACCTCTGTGCATGACAAGGGATTTACTCCAGCATTTTATTCCTCTCTCTGCTTAAGGTAGGGAAGGGGGCAACTGGCTGAAGGAAGTGAAGAGTGAAGACAACTGCTTTTTCTATTTACAGCACCTTGTTCTGCACCAAACACACCTTGTTATTTACAGCACCTTGTTCTGCACCATTTGACAATCTACGGTTTTGGTTTTTTTTTTAAAAAAATAAACCTCACAGTTTAGGGATGGTGGGAAACAATTAACTTCTGAAATCCCCTAGATTTCTAAAGCATTTAAGAAAAACCAAAGCAAACACAGCAAACCCACATGGGGCTTACACATGGGAAGACCAGAAATGCCAGCTTGCAGATGCCACGGGATTGCAAGCCTGTCAAGGACAATGAAATATTAGGGGAGCCAGGGATAGAGAGAGGGGGAGCATATGGGAAAGGCCAAGGCCTCCCTTTCCAGCCTGGTGAGGGGAAAGGGGAGGGAAGAGAACCAAAGGCAGAGCACTCTGCAAAAGGCACAGGGGTCTTACCTTCTGCCAGCACCTCGTCCACCGTCACCTGGTACCGGCCGATGCTGAACACCCTCCC
>NW_010120315.1:0-65199 GCF_000699245.1 Pterocles gutturalis
ACTCATCATCCTCTCCGTGGCTGAGGATGAATATCCAGCGGGCACAAAGCTGTCACCCACGCTGAAGCCTGAGGCACTGGACGTGCTTCTCCGTGAGGTGCTCCAGGGCTAGTGTCCTTGCCCTCCAGCATCACCTCTGAAAACCTCTCATGCCCCATTGTGACACCACAGATGTGGGCGGGGCTGGGACTGGCTGTGGCACCGGTGCCCGGGCTGGCGGGGCTGCAAGCCCCTCTGCGGGCAGTGGGGTCTTGGTCTCTCTGGCCCCCTCACTCCATGGCTGCCCCCAGCCTTTGCTCAGCCACAGCCCAGGTTACGCTGGACCCTGGACACACGCCCTGCTGATGGCTGCTCTGAGCAACATCAGCCCCTGGTTCCCCTGTGACTCTTTAATGCTGTTTATCCTGGGTGTAAAGCTCCCCAAATGTGGCACCGGCTGCTTCTGAAGTGCCCTTGTACCAGCTCAGGCAGGAGGAAGCCGAGCCACAGGCTGGGCCGGGGCCGGAAAGCCACAAATACTCTGTCGCTGCCGTAGCTGCTCACAAGCTAAGGGCCGGCCTGAAAAATCTAGGGAAGGCAGATGAGCCTTGATTCTTTGTGAATCTGGAGCTCCAAAATTTAACCTAAGAATATACCACTTTCAGAGTATATTGGAGCAGCCTCGATTCTGATGGGCAAATCAAGACCCTCCCTGCTGTAAAGATTGACGGTAGGCTGTGTATGTGTCTTTACGTGTTCTGTAATATACCTAAATTCACTGCTGTATAATCATAATGATTTGAAGTTTGAGCGCTTGAAAAAAATCAGTAAAACCACTGTATCTTATATTCGCTTACTTTACTTTTCAGTTTTTCTTCTGACAAGAAGAGATAACTACGTAAAATGTCATAGTAGCAGAACACAAGCATACTGCTGTGTGATGGGATCACAGTCAGCAGTCTTGGCTATGTATACATTTTTGAATTTGAATGTGTGCAACTCAAAACACAGGTTTATTAGGAATCATCAGTCCCAGTTTATGCAAAGAACAGACAGTTCCTTTATGGTGGAGTCTGCTTGCTAGTCTGTTACACAGCTGGGTATAACTGAAGAACAAGTAGGAGACAAATTAGGAAGTTTGATTGTTGAAGTATCCAAGCAGAAATATGCTACAAATCACAGGCTATTAACAAGAGAATAGGAGGTACAAAGTACATTTATCTGAGAAGCACAGCTCTTTAAGACAGCTCCTGTGTCTTTTGAGAGGAGAGCACTAGTCTCTGAACTTCTCTGGAGATCGGTGTTGCTGCTAATGATGGCTTGCGTTTGTGTGAAGGCATAAGGATCCTTCTTCCAGGTTCTCAGTTCATCAGTTGGCCACTATGTTGTGCTTCATCCATTCACCATACTCCCCCAAAAAACAAGAAGACCTTCATCTCCTTCTCCCCCACCCTGCCCCAGATGTCCGTTTAACTTCATTACATCCCGATTTCTTATTACATCCTACTAACCTTAGCATTTGTACACTTGCTTGTACAACTTTACATAGTGTTTATCATCTCTGTGTGCAAGTTGTTCTATTGACCTCTTAGGACCCAGCTCATAATTAAGCTGCGGCAATATAAAATGATCTGTGGTCTAGGAGTGTTATCTCTGCTGTGTATAAAGGGACACTGTATAGAGAGCTCTTATGTAGATGTTGAAATGGTGAGAATTCTCATCTCACCTTTTTTATACCTGTTAGCTCATTGCAAGATGTTCCCATAGAAATTGGGAGTCCCTTCATTTAAAATGTGGGAGCAACTTACTTTTTGCTACTATAGAAATGGTGAGAAAAATGTTAGGAATACTTAATGCTATCACTGGTAAAAGAAGTATGAAAAAGAGGAGTAAGCCCAATAGCTCTTCCAGCTCCTGTTCTGCCAATCCATCAGTATTCCATATAATGCATTTTATAGCACTTTGTCTAAATTCCAGGAGATGTGACTTTCGTCAAAGATTTTTTCATAACTCAGGAGAACTCATTATCAGAGAAGATTTTTCTCTTTCACTTTCTTTTTACTCTGCAAATTCCAGATGTGACTTCCGTCAAAGATTTTTTTCATAACTCAGGAGAACTCATTATCAGAGAAGATTTTTCTCTTTCACTTTCTTTTTACTCTGCTACTCTTAGTTGTACTTTTTGGGGTATCTTTCCAAATAAATAATAATTGTCTTTGCAGTTATGCATCCTGCCCTCTAGAAAAATCCAGCTCCTGGCAATTTCTGTTGCATTCTTATGATTTCCTTATGTCTCTACTTCTGTGGTTCAGATATGAAGACAAATTTTTCAACTGCATTATGGTTTTCTGTGATATTTTGTCACAAAAAGAATCCATAAAGGCTTCCATATGGATGTTCCCAACATAAGGGAACATCCTTACGGAATGCCTAATCAACTGCTTATGTTGTATGTGGCTGAAGTACATCTTCATTTCTTGCTAGAGCAGCACCTTGTCTCCATTGCTTACGGAATATACCCTTGACCAGCTGTAAAGCTATTCTGAGTTTTTAATTGAGTTCCCAGGCATGCAGATTGCTATTTTACCCATATATTTTCACTAATTCTCTGGATTATGTCTCTTTCCTGACTGGTGTTCGTGGAACATACAAAGCTAATGTCTGCTAGGTATTTCACATGCACACAGTTTATTTTCCTTATTTGTTTTTATTTTATTTTTTTTTTTTTGGTGAAACAATGTGGATTCTGAAGCTGATGTTGTGAGGGCTTTTATTATGTGAAACACACCTTCATTAAAGACAATATTTAATTTTTATGATAAATCTTTATTTTGCAAAGTGATTTTTCCTGTTTCTCTTCAGAGTCCTTTGTGCATTATAAGTGGTAAATCAAGTGACCCCTGGGAAATATTTTTAATTTCTGCAGAATTAATAATATTGATGACTCTGAAAGTCTGTCAATAGTCTGATGACAATACTACATTTTCTGCCAAACAAAACAATATCCACGTAATGAGGCCAGAGCTAAGGCAAGTGTTAGAAAAATGTAGATTTTTGTCTTTAAATAGATTCTTCAGTTCCTTATTTCATTTGGCATGTTTCGAAAGGGGAGAAGGTAACACAGTAACACATACTATTATGTTTTCCTAAGAGCATAAATTAATAAACTCCCTCCTTCAGAAAAGTCAGATATAATGTCTAGGGTAGAAGTTGAAACTAACTGTGTGTGAGAAAACTGAGACACTTGACCCAAAGGCTATCCCTAACTAATCTCTTGAATAATCCCTTAATAAAAAGTGGTTCTGTAAAGTATGCCATGTAAAAGGTACAAATAGATAAGATACAATATAGCTAGTTTACATGTGTTATGCACAATGTTTTATTGACATTTTGTGGTTGCAGTGTGTCTGGAAACCTTGAAAGCAAGAAAAATACAATTAAGTTCTGATCACAGTGATCCTAACATCTTATTAGGGTCACAAGATCATTTGCAATCAAACAACAAATTGTTTTAAAAATGCTGTTGTTATTCGCAATAAATAACTTCTCCAGAACCAGCAGGTTGTCGACTAAACTGAGACAAAGGGTTAAGTGTGTGAAATCAAAGAGATACTTAGACTGATGATTTATGGGATAATGTTCGTTCTTCGGTTCTGATAGAACATTTGTGGAACTGCTGTGAGCTCACTACAGTATTGCTAATGTAGTTGACAGTTAAGGATGAAACAGGCTAACATGGGAACCAATCATTTTCATAGAGAAACTATGGTTTGCTGTCTGAATGCTGGGTACTTGGTAAATGATTTATGAATCTATTCCTAATTATTTTACAAAGTTATCTATAGATTTAATCAGGAAATTAATCAGTGCAATAGCTGTATATTTATGTAATGTAAGATGTCCTTTTTCCCTATTTACAAATAAGGGGGAGGAATTAAAATTATATACATGTCTACTTCTTTTCAAATGATGTTACAATATTTGAATGATTTACAGTTTATCTCAGTGTCCAGACTATGCTTCTATGCCTCCTTCTGCCTCCCCAGATGAAGGGCAATCAATGCCCGTGGAGGATGACTGGAAGGAAATACCACCTCCTTCTTCAGAGACCATGTCAGGGGTCCTTGCAGGAACAATTACATGCAGTCTTCCCTTCCGAAAGAAGTGTAAAGCTAAAATGAACTACTGGAAATGTCTGATAAATTCCATTAATTTCATTAGAAAAGAACTCTACCTAGGTCAGCTGCTCTTGTTGAGGCAGATTTGTTGTTGAAGGAATTTTATCTCATTTTGTCAAGTCCGCATTTTTTCATTTGCAATCTTTTTGTTAATATATTCCTTACCATTCCTCCAGCAGTCACCTACATACTCATCAGTGATGAGTATTTTCTCAATTTTTAAAAATGTAACAGATACTTTGTCCTGTATATTTTCACTTAATATCCCACACATGCTTTTGACAAAACAAAAAATGCCACCAAAACCAACGAACAAAACCCCAGTTATACAAGACGCCTCCAAACATCTGAAAACAGAACATCTAATAACAGAACATAAAGAACAGAACATTGACTTTCTATAATCCACCGGTTGGGGTATCAGCAGAAACTTTCTGAATTTAATTATCTAATTTTCTTTCCCTTGTCACTGCCCCATTTCTTTGTAGCTGACTAAATACCGTTTATTTGCATATGCTTAAGCATGAAGTATGTTACTGCCCAGAGAATACATACAGTAAGATGGAGCAAAATCACTCTTCCAGTAAACACTGCTCTTGGTAATTTAAAATACTGGCACTGAGGAAGTGAAAAAAGTCTGTATCAAAATTCAACTTAGGTATTTTCTCAGAAATTGTGTATTCTTTAGTGATTGAGGTTGTAATGAATCAACAAGATGCCTTTATTCCTGCTCAAAGCTTTTCTGGGAGCACCACCTAACAACCAGTTGCTAACCAGTCAGTTGCTTTTTGGTTATATTGTATGCTAGAAAGTAGCCAGTTAAGATCTGATTCCCAGAGAGAAAAAGAGGGAGGATAACACCTGCTTAGTAAATGGCATGAAATAACACTAAAGTAAGGATGTATTTAAAGTGTGAACGTATGAACACAGATGTGCTTTTCTTTAAGTGAATAGGTAATAATGCTTTTGAGACTGTTGGGAAAGTTGCCTTTGTTGATCAGTTCATCAAGAACAACGTTGTGAGAGAGTTTTGCTTCACATCAGTCGTTCGCTTCACAGTTTGAAGATGACAGTTCCCTTTTAATCAGTGCATGGAATATATTCTGTTTTCTTGGAGAGGGCAATTTGTGGTTTCATTACTAATTGAAGTAGAATAATTATAAATGATTAGCATTTGAAGAAGGCTTTTAACTGCTATATAAGACCAGTTTGGTGTGCCTTGCTCTGCACTTCTTGTGAGTGTAACCTAAAATACATAATTCAACAAGGACTTTAGTATAAAATAGGATTAAGTATACTTATAAGTCTTTATCAGTCATTTCTGTTGGTCTTTAATCCTAAACAAAATTATGTTAAATATGCAGAATCACAAAAGACAGAAATCAGGTAATTCAGTATAAATACGCTTGCTTTCTACATGGGTTATTCGTACTATTTTTCCATGTAACAGTTTACTGCAAATACTGTTTCATAAAGAATATTTTAAAAGTTAAGCTTTCAGTTCAAAATAGACAGCAACCCAAGAGGTAAAATTGATCTTGTAGATCCAGCTGAAAAGAATAACAGAAATCTACAGTGAAGAGAATTGGACAGGTTCTGTAATTGCTTGCAGTACCAGTAACAGTATTGATACAAGCATCAGTTTGGACTAAAAACATTAAAATAACCTAATTTATATGTCCACATATGTGTAGAACAGAAACAGGTTTGTTAACTCCTCATCTCTCTCCTAGCTGTATAGTTATAATGGAGAACTCATCCTGTACTAAGAAGGTTCTTTGCATTCAAAATTCACAACCTATGAGCATGAGTGTGACCTCTGCTTTCAGAATGACTCACATTTGCAAGGCTGGGACTGGAAAGAGCAAAGGGAAGAAGCAAAGTGACTTCTTGCTAGAAGCCCTTCTGTGAGGTCAGTGAAGTTTTTTCTCTTGGCAAAAGGCAAAGATTTTTCACTTGACTTTTCTATTTTTGTCCTGTACCACTTGTATTGTTCCTCCAGACTGTATATTCTTTGTGAAGGCCTCTACCCCTTTTGCAGCTATTTCCCCCTCTTCATCCCGTGAAACATCTTGGGACCAGCCTCAGGTCTTGGGCATACTCTCAAGGGCTTGTAGTTAGTTAAGAACAAGGAGCTGCAGCCAGGTGGCCCACATGAGAACATCCCTAAACAGCGTTATAAATGTGGCAATAGCACTCAGTACGCAGTTGGCTGTGCACTGTATAAATGTACCAAATAAGATCTCTGCCTGACTGATCTAAGAGTAAAATGAGATACCACAAATTCACTGAGCACAAGAAAAGTACAATCATGGTATATTGTAGTCATAGAACTTTGCAAGCATCACTATCTTAAAGTTTTCTGAGGCTTCATAATAAGGGAATTTTTTTATGAATGGAGGAGAAAAAGATGGGGAGATATTTTCACTGTCCCCTGTCTTGTGTGAGGTGTAACAGTTAAAATACAGAGACTGGACTGAGGAGTCATTTGGAGTTCCTGCTGTTGAATTACTGGAACTTACTAGGATGGGGCTATGATATATTAAGCTTTAAATATAAAGACAAATGCCTCGTATTTCATACAAAAATGACCTAGTAGTGGAAAAATGAAAATGGAGGGGGGACACAGACAGAACTTTGTAGTAGAAGAGCAGTCTTTGCAGCAGTGTTTTGAGTAAGTGGAGGGAGGCTGAATATGTCTTCTATTTGTAAATATATCTGATAGTGAAATGCTGATGATCAGAGCTAGAAAAAAAAGAGGTTTTGTTGTAAGGATGAAGAGCATAACTAGGAGGTACCAGGTAGAAGAATTTGTAAAACTGGCTCCCACATTGGGGGAGGCTAGTAAAAGGTACAAGTATAAAAACTGTGTCTTTGGATTGTTGCTCAAGTGATAGAATGAGAAAGTTATCCAGAGCTATTAAGAAAACAGTGGAAAAATGTTACTAGTGAATATCATTAAGATGCCTTTTTAAATTTTGTTGAACTTGAAAAGTTGACAGCTAATTCCTCATAAAAAGATATCAAAGAGACAGGCTGAGACAAGGAAGCGACAGGGCTGGGCTGGTGAGCTAGGGCTGTGAGTTACTGGTGGTTAAGTTTAAATTTGCAGGTAAGAGTACCCTGAGATAACTTAGAGAGAAGGAGACAAAATACAAAGTGTTTTGGAGTTGCCACCAAGAACTGCAATAAAATCTGGAGGGTTCGGTGGAAGAAACACAGTGAAATTGTCATAGTGCACAGTCAGAGAAGCCAAAAGGAGACTGATTTCAAGAGGAACTTAGTTGTACTGAAGGGAGCTGACAGTTCAAGGCAGGATAGGGAGTGCTGTTTCTGAGAGTAAAGAGATTAAAGAGAGAGGATGGTAGTTAGAGGCAAGGGGGGGGGAGGGGGGACAAGCATGTTTGTGCTGTGACGTGAGAGGATGTGAAAGCAACACAAAGATTAAAAGAGGGAATAAGAGCAGATGCTAGCAAACTCTGAAGTTTGTGTTCCAGTTTTGTGATAGGGAAAATGAAAGTAAGTAGCAGGGAGGAAAGACAAGTTTGCTATAAAAGCAGAGGACTGAAATAAATTTCAAAAATATGTCATGGCTCTTTCTCGAATTACCAGACAGTGATCTTTCTGTCTACTGAGGATGGTGGAAGTAGCTGGGTCCAGATATTGCAGGACAGAATGCATCATGGCTTTCCCATATTCATCTACACTGCTCTGATCCAGGCTGCCTTGCTGTTTTCTGGCTAAGGCAGTGTAGAGGGAAGCTAGGGGCTGAATCCCTTATAACCGGGCTTAGGTGGATTTGAACACACACGTTTCTGCATGAGGCTATTAGACAGGATGAGTGTCAACTAGACCACCTAAGACTGCCTTGTAGAGAGAGCTATCAGTGGGTTAAGCATGTCATGAACAGGTGCATGAACATGCCCTGAGCACACACTGGAATGAGAACCTAAAGACCTAAACACTGTCTCCATTTTCTTTATTCGACTGGGGCTTGAACAGGGCAAAATTGGGACAAGTAAATGTAGACATAAAGTTTCAGATCAAAACCAAGACATTGTGTTTGCAAAGCCTTTGTGTTCGGAGAGACAATGAATAGAAGCTATTTGGATCACATAGTTGAAGTCTGATATCTGAAGTCACACTTATTTTAGAAGTTTGAGTCCTTTTACGGGTGATCTTTAGGCTTTTCTCTTCTTCCTTTACTTTAGAATAGATCTGCCATTCTTGTGTTCACTTATAATGTTTAAGAACTGTAGGGATGTTGATGTTGCAAACAAGGAGATACCTGGGGATATCCTCCCTGTTCTGTCTCTGTTGTAGAAAAATACCTGGTATGGCATGTCATGAGGAAGAAGATTTTTGTATCGCTATATATATAGGAGTACATTTTAGCTATATGTTATTATCTACCAATATTGCCATATTTTGCATACGTATGCTCTCCAGAAAGGAAAAACAAGTATAGAGAAATGAGTTATAAAACCTCCCTTTTAAATTTAACACAGAAAACAGCTGAAGTGTACTATGGCAATGTGAACTGCAAGTAGTTTGCGCAGTTTATACTGCATGTATTCTAACAAACACATCAAAACAGAGTACAACTACTAAGTATTTAAATACTCTTGCTATGATACAAAACTAAATAGACTGTACAATTTCTTTATATGTGAGGTGATTCTTTCAGAAGTATTTACTGTACTTATTATTTTTTCCCCAGTATCTCCTACCTTTTCACAAATCTTCAGCTCAGAAATACTTAGCTGTATAAAAATTTTTTACGTTCCTCTCCCTTTCTTAATTTCTCTGTTCCTATTTCCTATCTCATATTGGAAGCAAAGTATAACTGTATTTGCAGATTTCTCTTTTCACTCTCCAGCTTTTCTCTATCAGCAGGCCTTTGATTTGAAATTGTAAGGCACTTAATCTTTTGCCAGCATTCTTACAAACAGATTCAGCTTGTCCTTTTGCCGATGCTTCAGCATGTAGCCAATTTCCTCTCTTTTCTTGCAGTTTAGAAGACCTCAGATAATTCTTCCTCTGTTCTCTCACAAATATATGAAATTCTAAGTAGTCATCTAACTTCCATTGCATTCATGAGGCAATTCCATCGCCACCAAATTGCAGACTTGGCAAAACATTGTCCATCTGCCTTTGAAATGATATAAGAAAGGACTGAATTTTAGAGATGCTGGTGCAGACAATCTAATCGGCTACGTGGCTGCTTGTACTTTTAGAGAATAGCCTGTTCTTTTGCATGTCCCAGCATAGAATGCTTAAACTATTATTCAGCTCGCTTAAGGTCTCCATTCAGTTCACCAGTGCTTCACACTTTATTTGATGAAAGACAAGGTCACTGGGATTCATAGAATTTGGCCTACGCTTGCTGATTTGCAGGAAACAATGAAGTTCTGTACAGATCTTTAGAAGGGACTGATCTGATGTCGGTATGCACTCTAATGGTGCTTGGCTGCTGAAGTAGCAGTGCTGAATGCTTTTTTACTTGTTTTACAAACTCCTAGTTAATGCCTCTGTTGATAGGTTATCTAGGAACAGCGTCGTATAATCCCCAGGTTTGGTTAGATAACCCCTACAAAAGCTTTAAGCAGCCACTGCCTCAGATTCTTCAGGCTGAATCCAGTCAGATCATCTGTAATCCTTTTTTTTTTTCTTTCCTCTTCATTTTAGGATGTTCAGTCTGCAAGCTGTAAGCATACACAAAAGAATGTGAGCAGCTGCAGTTACAGAGACATGTCTAGTAAGCAGCAATGTGTGACTCACAGTGGCACTGCCTGATGTGTGGAGTTCTTTAAAAAAATATTTACTGTATCTCTGTAATGAGCTGTTTAAAAGTAGGACAAGCAAAAGTTCTGACTCTGCCCTTCTCAGCGGTCACTGTCCCTCACACAGTGGTGGTCCAAATGTTCCAGTGTTCACTTTCAAGAGCACTAAATCCACCACGGTCAGGAAAGGTATTAAATACTCAGAAAAGAAATATACTGACTAAGTTGCTGGCTTGCTCAGTCTGGACAGGCTCATACATCTTTTACCCTCTACGGCTTGTGGACTCTGATGTAGGGGAGGAAGAGAGGCCATGTACTCAGAGGGAAGGCGTTTTTATTTCTGTCAAAAATAAATGGCTGAAAGCTGAAGTGTGGCTAGTGCTGAGTGTGCTTCCCCGGCAGGAGCTGATGTCATTCTGAACAGCAAAGCCTTTGCGATGTTTCAGTGGTCCTATATTATTTATTTTGATCACATAAATGTTTATTTTCTATGTCTAAAAATAGATGAAGTAAATTTGAGAATGCAGCAATGTCTATAAGGGGCAACTCGCTGAAAACTCTTTTGGCAATATACCTAAGCTGCAAACAACCACACACAGTTTTCAGTTCTGTAAAGACTTTTCTTGGGGGGCAGGGGGTAATGTCTGAACATCTGTAGGCTTATTCGATTTGTGTACACTTGTTGTGACCATTTTGTTAGTGAAATAACACAGAAAAATATCAGCGACAGGAATCAATACAGCACTGTGCACAGTGCAAATGAACTCGTGTATGTTTCAATGTAGGAGTTAAGATTTTATCTGGTCGTGCTTACCCAAATGATAACAGACCACAAATACATAACTGACTGTGGATGTGCTCTAAACCACCCTATAGACCAGGATAGTTGAGTGATAATCCAAGAATTTGTAGCAACAAACATTACTTTCTCTTGTTCCCAATATACCTAACTCTGTTCGCTGCTGCAAGCTGGACTTGAAGATGCTTATGTAACTGTAGTGATGGGTTTATGGTAAGTATTTGAAACTGGATTTTTGTGAGACTTATGACCTATATTTCAGCTCATTGTGGAAAAACCTTGGAGTGGTTATGAGCAATCCTCATGATTTTTCAGCTATTCTGAAGTCTTGCTCCTTAATTTATGTTCCGTGCATTAAGATAGCACTTATAAATACATATTTTAGTGGGTTTAAAATTGTGTAGTCTTTTAAACACTACTGAATTTTTGGATTGTGATCCCTTATTGAATTGTGCCTTTTATTTGGTATGTTGTCAAATACCATTTCAAAGTTCTTTCTAATGCTTCATTAGACTGACACTTCTTTTGTCTTTCTCTATCATCTTTGGGAAAGCACTTACGTAACAACATGACAACACAACAATAACCAAGTCTCACTTTAAAAATCTGTTTAACATGTTTCATAGGGCAAATGTCTTTTTCCAAGACCCACTTTTTTGAAACTTTGTTCTACATTTAACACCCTTAAAATATTTTTTAAAAATCTATAACAGTTTGATATTTTCAGAAAAGTTTAAAAAAAAAAATCACTGTGATTAAGAGAATAGTAGCCATAATGTTTTTTTTTTCTCCTATTTGTTAAAAACCATTTCTGCCAGATGTAACAGGAGCTCAATTTCATGACTAAATTGATTTGAAGTATATCTTCACTCTTGACTTTCTCTGCAGTGGCTCATTTCCCTTTTCTGAGCTTCTTTGTAATGGCCTTCTTCCAAGCTGTGAGACTGAGAAGTTAGTACAAGCCCAACACTGGTTTCAGCAGGGAACTGCAGAGACATTTGCCCTTTATTGTAGATGCAGAACATAAATTGAATCCAGTGAGAGCAACATCCTAAAATGACCCCAGGAGTAATTTTTCGAGACCAGACATTTAGATGATGAGCATTGTTCCCTTTCACTAAGCTTTTTTTAATATCATAGAAAGTCAAGCATGTTCCTACTGTAAATATTGTATATCCCTTTTTTAAACATGATTTTTACAAGAACCCTTTTGAGTGGCAATGCAAATGCATAATACTTAGGATCCAAATTAATTCAGAAGTAGAAGATCCAATTTAGAACTTTGTGCAATAAATAACTGCTGACTGTGGATTTTGGTGAAGTATAATTTATCAGATAAAACTATGGGACACGATGCATTTAAGGCCTCTACTTCCAATACTGGGTTTTATTGTAAAAACAATTAACTGATTAATTAATTCTTGTCAGTCATTTATCATCCTAATGCAGGCATTTTTTTTCTTTTTTAAAGTCAAAGTGTGTCTCCCTCTTAGGAATCATGCTTTCCAGAGCAATTTTTTTTTTTTTTATTAGTTTGGAAAGGGTGTAGGCAGAACCCAAAGCTGCACAGTAAGACGTAAACTATCATTTTTCTTACTCTACAAAGGTAAAAATCACAGACAACACTTTCATCGGCAGGAAAAGAGATATTACAAGCCTAAACTAGAATCCTGAGTGTGGTTTTGTCTTTACCAAATTGAATGTAGGGATTATATTCAGAAATAGTTTGAGACTTTTCACAGTAGTTACAGAGCCCAGCCAACACTGCCAGAATATGTTTTCAGTAATGATCAGAAGTTCCTCTTAAGACATACCTGCTAACACTACATACCAATTACCACTCTTACAGAATGTAGCGGTTAGGTCTGAACATCTTTCTTTTCCTGGAAATAGTTTGTTATAGGTAGATCCAGGGAAGAGTTTCAGCATCATAGTGCTTACTGCTGAAGTGCAGTTCCTGTTTGATAGCACCTGTATTGCCAAGGGGCACGCACAGGCCCACATCCAAAATGCATTTAAGCAGCATGACTTCAAACATAGTAGCAACCATGCTCAAAACCAATCATTGTGTCCAAAATCTACAGCTCTTCTTCACCCTGTACAAGGGGCATCAGAACAGGACCCAGAGAACACGGAGCAATTACATCCAGTTAATGGGAAATGCTGAGGATAAAAATATATGTGAGCACCTTCAGAAGCTGTTTTATATTCTAACCAGGCTCTTTTCTTTTCTGCAGTTACCTATTTAACCTATGCTTGTCCCATGAAGCGTAGCCAGAGAGGTGGGATCAGGGGAGATTTAAATCTATATCCTCTGTGTTTGCTGTATTTGTCCTATGGGTTTTCTACAATCATATTGCCTCTGTCTCTCCTTTTGAATTTGTTCTGTTTTGCCCAGAGTAATTAATATTCAGGGGGCCAGAGAGAAAAAAGAAATATCTGGTATGGGAATTCACCTGGGATGGGTACAAACTTAGTTCATTCATGTGCTGATATCTGAATCTAGCATCATACTGTTCTTAGCTGGGGTTTATTTAGGGACCTTCAAGTGTCTTTTTATGATCCTTCTATCACAGTTCAGGAGTCATCATTTAGGTGTCTATGATCACAGCTTTCTTGGGTATCTGGAGATACTTTATCCAATGGATGATATATACAAGCTTTGTGTTGAAGTTGTTTTCATTCCGGAGCCCTCTGATAACTGCCTCATTTAGATGAGACATATAATTCAACATACCTTAATTATGAATCCTTGTTTTCCTGTTGATAATATTGTATGTTTTGCTGATCAGTTCTTTGACCCTCTCATACATATATTTCAGTTATTTCTTTCATATTAATTTAACTTTTTCATGTGAAACCCAAAAAACAAACAAGCATGAAGAATTTGTTAAATGTTAATGCTTCTTTGGAAATCTTTGTTGGTGACAGTGTAGTCTGTGTTGAAGTAATGTATTATTCTATATCAGTTTCTGCAAAAACATTAAAGAGGAAGAATAAAAATTCACAAGTTGGGTTTTGCCATCCTGAGAGATGACCATCATTTTGAAAGTGCTTTAGTTCCTAATGCTTGTGGCAGATTACATGTTTGGAATCACAATGGAGAAGATCCTTAATACAAATTCAAGTAGTAACTATCCATGGGACAAGTTCTAGTTTCATCTTATTGTTTTACATTCGCAGTAACTATGATGTAGGGGAAGCATTTGCTACTCGGGGAATAAAAACATCTTCACATCTCTTTAACTTTTAATCCCAGTGTCTGGTTTATGTATGACTTTTTAGGCCATGTTCTTCATGTCTTACAAAAAACAATAACAGACTCGGTATGCTGTGAAAGGGTTCCACCAGACAATACCTGTCTTCTTATGCTTCCCCTTCTCCTTGCCCCCAGCAAAGAAAAATGATGGTGTATGTTTAAGCCAGGAGACTTAGGAATTTCAAGAGATACTGCTTGCTTGGATTTTCCCTACTCAGGTCATTATTTTATTACTTTCTCATGCAAAGAACTTTTTTTAAATTTTCTTGAACAAGGTAATTTTTTGTGTGTGCTAGGATTTCAAAAATGTCAGACCACCTCTACCTGTTCTCCAGGATATGTAACGACATTGGTTGAAACAGAGATTCATACCATCAGTGGATTACCAATACATTTTTGTCAGTGGTCTGTATTTCTCCCTCAATAGATGTTGCTGCAGGATTTTTTTTTTTTTTTACACTTGGAAATCCAGCATGAGTTCACTTGAGACTGAACTGAATATGGAAATACATGATGGTTGTGTCGTGAAGTTTATGCTTTCATGTTTGAGGAAAAATAGGTAAAATATCTTTAAAAACTTAGATCTCTTTCATGTTCTATATTTTAAAGAAGTCAGCGAAATAGATTGGACCAAGAAGCTCCTAAAATGAAGTTTGAGTGAAACCCTTTCTTCACCTTTTCTAAACTGTATTTGTAACCCAAATATTTCAAAAACTCTATTATTATGTTGGCATACGTTGTTGCTAATAACACCTTCCAAGGGAGAGCTGAGCATTTAATACGACTCTCAAATGTTTTAAATAGAAAATGGAGTCACGTGGAAATGCTAAATATATCCTAAATAAATAATTGAAATTTGCATATCATAGGGAAGTGTCTGCCATAGAGGAGTTGATTATAATGAGATTTATTACACAGGGAAAACATTTTTATATGCTGATTCAATTAGCTTTGAAAACTTGCCATAGAGTGCCAGTGTTGCTTATTTGCTTCCAAGGCAGCAAATTCATGACTGTGTTCAGGATAAATCATAGGGCTGGAATGACAGCATCGTCTCTACAGATGCATGTGGGTACACCCTGGTGCTTAGATTTCTGGCAGTAAGGGTTATGCCATCCAGTCGTTTAGTTTCAGTTCTTTTAGGCCTTGTTCCGTTGCTGTTACAAAGTTTTGCCATTGGAGTTAGTCAAAGTAGACTAAAAATTGCTTTGGTATTCCATGGAATTTTCAGAGCTCAATTAAATATTTTCAGATAGCATATTATTGCAGCTAGAGTTTATTAATTAGTGCCAGATCCTGTGCCCTTTGAAAGCAGTGTGGTATTTTCAAGGCTCTGAACTTCAGACCGTATACTCAAAGACAAGGAGGAATGTAAATGTAATGTGATTCCCTGTCCAAGATGAATGCATGCTTCTGATCATATCTGTATGAAATATTTAGGTCCTGGTTTAAAGCATTTCAGCGCTATTTTAACATTAAGCACATGAGTTGTCAGTCAGGCTGTTCGGGCTCAGTTAGCCATGAAGCTCAAAACTTACTGATCAAGAAAGTTCTAAAAGTAGTACTTAATACTTTTCTTTTGGTTAAGAAATATTTTCAAATAAATTTTCCTCTCTAATTCTCAAATTCTGAACTTGTGGTTTGCTAGGTCACTGGAAGTGCTCTCCTTCAAAATTGCTCTCTCAGAATAATAAGACTCTTTATATAAAGTGGCCTATTATCATAAATGAATAAAGCACAACCTCTTAAGCAAGTGGAGGAGATTGTATGAAGAGTAGATCTCGGTCACATACAATATCTCCTTCAAACACGGGGAATTTTCATGAAAATTATAGTACTTAAAAAATTCTCTTTCCTTAATCTTTGCTAAAATTACTTGACTTATGTCATGAATCACCACTTCTAACTACCTAAGGTTATCTACTTTAAATGGTAATGAGCTTTACGTTTGAAACTTTACAAGATTGCTCGTAGGTAATTCTAGAAGAGCATCTTAAAAGAGAATTTGGGACTTTAAGCATTACAAAACAGAATGAGCTATTTAAATTAACAAGCAAGGTGTTAGTCAGATTAATAATTAGTGTAGTGAAAAAAATCATACACTTTGTTAATGTGTTGTAGTACAAACGGCTGTTTCAACAATTTCTTGGTTACTAAAATTCTGCCCTCTCTGTCTATAAAATCATGCAAAGTTATACAGGATCAGGGAAGAGGAGAAGAGGGGAAGAATGTAAAACTGAACTCTTTGGCTTGAACTGTATGAAAAAGAAAAAAAGTAGAATTATCTTTTTCTGTTTAAGATCCCATAGAAAAAAAGATATAGCTAGTCCTGATTGACTATGTTGTGGAATAACAAAGATGGGAAGAAGCAAGTTTGTATTAAAAATATAATCGTAGTAGTTATCTTCTTTTCAGGGTAGAAGAGGGAGTGACTATTACAGAAGCTTCCTGGGTAACATCACACTGAAAACTTTCCATCTGCCTGTATAAAGGTTTGATAAAACTCAGCTAGATCTTGAAAAAGTCTGTCAGTTATGCTCTACATGGGTGACAATACAAAGTACGTAGTTTTAAAAAGCTCATATATCAGTCTAAGGCTATAGGCTCTGTCTAGTAAATGTGCAAATGAAAAAAAAATGAAAGCATGAAGGAAACTTGCTTGTCTTGAATGAAATGGGATGTAGATTTTATCTAATGACAACACGTGTTCTGATGAACCATAAAGGCCATCCAGGCCTCTATGGTGATAGTTATTGTTTTATAATAATTTGAGCTTTCTGCTTTTCCATTGCTCCTTATGGAATGATGTTCCCAGACTCTGCAGGGAGAGGGGGGAAAAAAAGGGTGTTTTCAACTCTCTGCTTTTTCCCTTAGAATTTTCAATGGATATACCAATTGTGAAAAGAATTCAGCTTTTCTCTATATCTAATCAGGTTTTATTCTCCTTATTTGTTCTCTTCTTTAAAATCGTATATCTCTATGAACCATTCATATATTTCCCTGTTCTGCAGCTGGCTCAAATTCTTTTTTTTCCAGAGATTCTAAGACTTGCACCTTTTGCCTTTCCACACACATTGTTTAACTAAGCATTATCTTGGTTACTAATCTGCGTAAGAAAACAAGTAAGTTGTAGAGTATGTTTCTCATACACTGCAAACCCCTCCAGAGAAGAGAGGTCATTGTATTTGGTACAGCTGGTATCATTGACCCAAATCAACCAACCATTAACTCATTTTTGCCAACATAAGAAGAGGCAATATTTGATCTCAAACGCTTCCACTGTGTGAAATTTGCTACTGCAACAACCTGACCTGCTGCTCCAAACTGACATTATCTAACCAAATAGCAGTTAGTCTAAAACTAATAGTTTGGTAGGGTGTGTTACAACAAGATCATCTTTTCCAGGTCACATGCTCATTACTGCAGAGGTTGATAAGGAATGTTTTCCTATGTCGAACGTAGGAAATCTGTATGAGTGCACTGATTTTGTTTAGTTGAAATAAGTAGTGGGTTTTTTTGTAGTCTGAGAACGCTTGTACAGATTTCTTTCCCAAAAAGTAAAACCTGTTGGCTTTTGCTGGAGGGAAAACACAGGCTTTATAGCCCATTATGGAAAATGTTGCAGTTCATTAAGATGGGGTGAGACAAGAGAAGGTTGTATAAGCGGGTGTATCGGCTTGCAGTGAATCTCTAATTCTTCATCTGTAGATTATGTTAGGTTAGTCCCTCTTAGTGAAATCCCAAGGCTCTGCCTACTCGTTTGTGGCATTGAAAAGCCTTGTGATCTATTATCAGATTATCCTTGAAAGAGTACTATATGTTTCACTCCTGGAAATAGGCAATCTGCTCTCTAGCATTCACCATTAGGAGGAGTCATTTATTACAGCAGAACTTTGTCATTCAGTTATGCATTTGTATAGATTACATGGCCAAAAATCTCAATCACAGGTGTCTAAAGTTGGTTAAAGAAGTAGTCGGTGTTCCAGACTTCAGAGATGCTGATGCTGTGCTGAGTGAGGTGCCCGAGTACCAAAGCTTGCAGCAGAGAGGAGCCCGTCACAGGGAACATTTGCAGACTCCTGATCCTTTTGCTTTCTCATTTCTCAGGCTATGAGCATTCTCCTATGGCATGTGAAATGCTTTTCCTTCTTTTGTAAGTTATTTTTCTCAGCATGCAGTGAACTGATAAAAGTGAAAAATATTTAGCTAAAGCTTTAATTACTTTAGCCTACTTATTATGTTCAACACCTTGCTGCATGCCTCGTTTCAACTTCTTTTGAACCACGTTATCATGAGAAAAAGTGATTATAGGTATTACTGGTAGAGACCTGACTAACAGTAAGAGACTTGGGGTATAGCAGAAAACCTGTCAAACTCGTAACCTAGTTGTTTTTGTGAGATATGTTTGGTTATGCTATGTAGAAAAGGATTTAAATAACTGATCATTCCTTTCCCCAAATAGGTCATCTTTCTTTCTGAATAAACTTTTACTAGTAGTGACAGTTTAACTGCTTTATGCCAGGAATTCCTAATGTTTCTGTATGCAGTAAATGTCGTTTGTTAGGGATAAATTGATGTATTGACAGAGCATGATATCAGCAAAGCTGGCTGAACTTGTATAGCCTAGATGAGTCTGGATTTTGTTGAACCTTGTGAAATCCACTAGCCAGGAACTATTTGTTCTTGTTGTTATCCTGTTTCTTTCTTAATCCACAGGCAAAGTAAAAGAATATCACAAAGCAATGGGAGGATGATGTAGAAAAGGTAATTGCATCTGTTCTTTTCATGTCCAAAGTCTCAGAAGGCAGGAGCAGGAGCTTCTATGGTGGAAAGTTAGTCTTTGAGAGTGTAGAGACTCTGGAAAGAGAGCAAAGCCTCAAAATGGCAATGCTTGGAAGGAAGCTTTGGACTTAGTCTCCTTTTGGACCATCTGCTACTGGGTATTCTCTCAGCTTTTATGACCTCCATCTTCAAGTTACTCTAGAATTTATTGAACACCTTGCCCTTGCCTGCTGACTCTGTTGTGGGGTATGCTGAGACCAGCAGTAAAAATTGACCAACATAAGGATTTGTATTTAAAAAAGATTCTCATCTTTCTATTTCAGCAACTTGGATGACAATGTATTTATATTTATACTAGAAATAACGTGTCCAGATGAAGTATTGATCTTTCAGTGTTTCTCCTGGGTCAACAGTATTATTAAGTCTCTTTTTTCCAACATGTTACTCTAAGTATGGCCCAAGTTTATATAATTATTCCTATTTTATAAAATGCAAGTTACTTCTATTTGCCGTTGTGTAGAACTCCCTCATTCTAATTCCTTGTCATTCCTTTTCTTATGTACTGAGAAAAAGTGCTCCATTAGCTGTCTGACTCATTCAACAGTTACTAATTCTCAGTGCTTCTATGGTGCTGGTGCAATACTTGTTTCTGTAGTGATTCCTTCTCTTGAGTCCTAGAATGCTATCACAGTATCTAAATGGGTTAATTCCAGTAAACAATTGTTGATTGTTCTTTTCAGAGAAGTGAAAAGTCACGTAAAGTAGTGAAGCTTTCAAATTTTCATCACTCTACTGTATTTGGAACAGGGCCCTGCAATTCCTTCCCAAATATTGTGTTTGAATCTGGCAGTGAAAAACCATCAGCAGAGAGGAGCAACAAAGGTGTGACAGCACCTTGGGCAAGCGACCAAGTGCATGCAAAGGTCAGCTGGTGGATGAAAGGGGAGTGCAAGAACTAACTGAAAGGAGGAAAATGCCAGTGTTATGCAGACGTTTTCATTAAGAAAATCACTGAATACATGGAGCAAGTCTGACATTTACTTACGCAGTGGTAGAAATCACTACACTGTGTGTGCTGCATGTTTTCCTGTTCAGTCAGCATACTGTACAGCTGTGATAAAGGGGACTGTAATCATTTCACAATAAGGGTGATACAAAATTGTTCATTGACTCAGCTTTTTCTGCATTACATGAAACATATTATAACTGGCCATATAAGTCAATTTCTTTCATTATGCCTTCTTCCATCTCTACACATATCAGGGCTGTAGTCATCCTTTTAAAACATTTTCTCAGATGTTGCTCCTTTCCGCACAAATCTCCCACCTTTCCTCTATCTTTCTCTTAAATAGATATGTTCACTAAATTATTGTAACAGGGCATCCTCCATTGTAAATTCTGGTTTTAGTTATATAGCTAGAAAATTTTGCTGTAGTGTTGTTCAATGAGAGGAGTTATTCATCAGTCCTGAGTGACTGGTAAATCCATCACAGACCACGGTGTGGTGCGTTTCTGCATTCAGCAGCTTGATATGCGTATGGAAGAGTTGACCCTCCATTGGACTCATCCAAATTACATCACTGGCGATAAAAAGAGGTCATGAAAGGGTAAAACAGCCTTTGGAAATACTTCCCACTTTGGAGGCGTTCTGGGGTTACAGGCAGGCCCAGAATGGTCAATTATCTGGCTCTTCTGGACAGGTGGATGGCTCATAAGGGACGCTCACAGTCAGAATATGAATTAGAGGAGCTTTAAACTTTCTGTAATTGATGCCAGGAGTTCAACAGGTTCCCAGGCAACTTGAAAATACAGGGAATACAAAGGTGATTCAGAAAGTTTGGTAGTAAATTTTTCCCCCTTGGAACTCAGTAACAAAATTCATACCGAGTTTGAGGGTGGCAGAGTGGGAGGCCAGATACGATGCTTGGTGTTTAATCTTCTTGGACGATGCACATAGCGCTGAGCCAACAGCCCTTGGGGTATGACACATGGCCTGTTTATTTCAGTTTCATATCCTGTAAGTTTTATTCCTTCTGCTGTTTCTTTGTATTGGAAGGTCCATTTGCACAAAGAATGGTATTAAAATTAATGTTTGTCCAAAGACAAAAAGATGCTTCAAACACCGATTAGTTATGTTTTACCCCACAGTGGTGGGATATACCATAACACTGCCTTTAACAGACCACCAAAATGGGATACAAATGGAACGTAGGTGCTGCAGCATTAATCTTTGGCTACTGTTGTGAAATTGTCATTGCAAAGAGTAAAAGAAGCCCAAGGGAAATGTTCAATGAAAGGGTAGCTGTGACCACTTAGCATGATCTGCACCCCTCCTTTCTACTACTGCTCTGCAAATGCTCCACCCCAGCCTCAGCACGCTCCCCGCCCAGCCAACAGCGGTGGCAGCAAAGTACCAGCGGTGCTCTCACAAATCCTGTTTGCTTCTTGGGCAAGTGAGTGGTAACAACAAGCAGTTGGGGAAAAGTGGTGTCTTAAATTTTCCCAGCTCTTTCTACATGCCAGGGACAGCTCATTTTCAGATGTATGTCAGACCTTGGGGTCTTTGTTTACACGGTCTCCCAGCCTGTCTTGGCAAACCTTGCATGCCAATATATCGTCATATGTCACACCCTACACCCACAGCACACAATATAGATTCTTGGCATCATGTTAAGAAATACCTTTCTGGCAGGTTGCATTAAGGTCATTATGTTGTGCATTTTGAACAGCAAAACCAATCCCCTTTTTTCAGGGTGGATATTGAAGCAGCAAATGGGGCTAGAGGGGTAAGGCCAAGCACAGCACAGTAGGGGCTGCAGTGCACTTTGTACGTAGTTATCTTTTTACTGATGGAGTTGAACCCCAAGGAAATGTAGATGCAGGCTCACTGCACCAGGTGGTCTAACGCCAGAGAATGTTTTTCATAGTGTAGATGTAGCCTTTATCTTCTTATAGCGTTACCAAGCAAGGCCAAGGTCAAAAAATGTCTGGTTTAGGGCTGACGATAGACAGGGGCGTTTCTGAGTTCTACCTACAAAATCTTTTTCTCAGCTAGAGCTGTTTCTTTTCATGTGATGTTTCCTGTCATGTCATCAGTTTAGTTTACCTCCAAGAAAAAATAAGAGGATATACCTAAGGATATGGCCTTATTATTTTTTAAATTATAAAATGACTGAAGAATATGGGAGAAAACTTCCATGTTTTGGACTTTATCCTTCAGATAAAATTCAGGTCCATACTGATAATTTACTGAATCTGATATTTCTGATAAGAAGATCACAGAATGAAGAAATCAATCCTTTTATTCTTCTCAGTGCAGGATGGGCTTAACTGGTGCCATGGATGGGGTGTTTACTAATATTCGATTCCATGAGCTACAGTTTAGCCCAAGCAGGGATTTCTAACTTACTGCACTCTAGTCCCGTGGGCAGGGCCCCCTCTGGAGGTACTGGACTATATATAGTCCATGTAGTTGGAAAGGAAATAGCATGGTCAATCAGACCCACTGACAGTATAATAAAAAGGGCATCTTTCAGAAAAAAATACTCAGCTGACCACTGACGTTGTTTGTTTTGTTCTTCTAGGCAATACAACAGTAACAGAATGATAATAATCAAACGATCTGTCTCCTAAGGAACTATATTTGTAAACAATACATTTCCTGTATTTGCTGATGTGATAAACCAAAACCAAATGATGTACTGAGGTCAATGATATTCTAGGATGTATTTCTACCAATCCTACTACTCCAGAAATTCTGTTTTTAGAGTCTGTCTTTTGTTTCTGTTCCTCCATAGTTGGAATGTCTTCTGTTTCATTTGCTTTCTGATTTTCATCAGTTTCTGTGACAATGTCACGTAGACATTCTGTTAAATGATCATAATTGTTAGCTTGAGCTTGTTAGGTGTTTAACAAATGTATAACCTACCAAAATTAATAATAGATTGTGAAATACTGCACAACGGGCTTATTCTTATTTCCATATGCTTTGAAAAAATGTGCTGTAACTATCTGTTTTCAGTTAAAACATGAACACTTGCAAAAGAGGGGGGGCGGAGCTGAATTTAATATCCGTAATACAACCAAGTGGAAATGAATACAATACATACAATATACCTTTTAAAAGCCAGATACCTGTTGCAATGTGAGATTTTTGCACTCTTGGTATTTTTTGTTACAAAAGTAGTTTCATTTGTAATAATTGAAGTACATGAGTTGCAGCTACAAGGTCTGTATATGTTTTTATTGAATATATTTTTGTAATAAACCTATCACTAGAAAGTCAAAATGCCTGAAGTATTGAAATAATCATGGTAACTGATTCAGGAAAGTCCTGGTGAGGGTGACTAGGTATGGTGGTTAGAGTCATAGTATAAATACATAAGAGCAAGACAGATAATTTAAGGAGGCAGAAACCAATGGGACAAAATTTCTACTGCAGGTAGCAAGAGGGCTTTGAAGGCATTCTAGTTGCTGCTGGAAGAAGTTAAATTGCTTCTTGAAAAGATGATAATATCCAGTAAGATTTAATTATGGTCAGTTTAAAATAGTTTTTTTTAGCCAAGGTCATACTTGTAATATGTGATGAGAAACGTTAAATGTTCTGTTTCAGAAACTGGTTTGTTTTCTGAGGCTGTCAATCATTTCCAAATGGAAAATAATCACTCAATACTAATTACTACAAAAAATTAAATAACTCAGCATTAAAATGCTGGTTTATCTGGTAGATCTCGTCCCTAAACAGATAAAACAGAGTGGTGCTTGAAACAGAGTTACTGTCCAGATTGTGCAGCACGCTGTCTGATTTCCCTGAGCTTTTTAAAGAGATGTATCTCTCTGGTATAGATCCCTGTGGTCTACTTTACAGAGAAATTTCATTACCATGCTGTGCGGTCCTCACAGTGCTGAAAGTAAAATATTGGATTGACAGGCACTCGTTGTGGAGGAGGGCTTATTGATGATGGAAAGACTGATTCAATCTCTAATCCTGAAGAACGACCTGCCACCTGGAGTGATAGTATACAGATGGGTGCAATCTAAACTCTCTTTCCGCCTCAAGTTGCATTTGGCTGTAGATTAACAATGTGATTCCATATAATGAAGATGGTTGGTTGGTGCAGTGGCAATTTTCCATTGCTGACATGCAATGTCAACAGTTCTGACAAAGCTATAAGGACAATGTTTAAATGTGCTACATCTGGCTGGGAAGGTTGCCAGGTTATTAACAGCCCCATTAAAATTACCTGCAGAGATCTACTTTGGTAGAAGAGAATGTAGAGCACTGTTTCCCCTGCAACTATCTACGCAGGCATAATAACAGTCTGGTAGCACACACTTGGAATAATACAGTGTTATGGCAGTGGTAGCAGCTTTTTTACGGTTTTATTTTGGTGTGGGAATATTTTATGGCTTTAATTGTATTGAGTCTAGTTCCTGTGGCCTTACTCAGGCAAATATCCCATTGAAGTCAATGACAATTTCACCTTGGAGGGAAGTTACACCAGTAGGTCTTGATTTTATTAAATATATTTCCAATAAAAATACTCTGAAGATGTATACATATATATGAACATTTTTAAAAGTGACATATGAATGTCCTTTTAATTATCCCTTTTTTTTTCTTTCCTCTTGAATGACTATGTAACACTCCCAGTGAAGTGTACATAATATGAAAGGGTTTTAAGGCATTTTTCTGTGTAAGAGTAAAGGGCCATGCTGTCCCAGAGGACACTGCAGAAGGCACAGCACATTTTCTGGTGAGGCTCTCCCATTCCTTTTGAATGCAGAGGGAGCACTTGCCAGTATAATGATAAATGGGCTTGTGATCCCAGCTCTCTATAAGCAGTTCTTGGTGTGAGTTGAACCATTCCCTCTTAAGGTCAGTACTTGAATGCTGGAGAAGATTCTTGCACCCTTTCTCTTACCAATCCATATAGCATCTGCCGTAATTTACTTCTTAATTGTGTCTCTTCATGTCTGTCCAAAGGATCTCTGCATCCTGAATAATCCACCAGCTGCCTGCTTCCTATCTGTACAGCTTGCAAACAAAAGTTCACGGCTTACGGTGAGGTTGTCTGGATGTGCTCAGGAGGGCTGTGCTGGGGATGACAACGTACAAATCCCAGCTACGCTTCAGCCTGCCTTTGAATGCTTCCTGTCTGTTGGCAGCAAGCATGATCTTCAGGATAACTTCAGGGTTGGTTCATAATGTGCAATGAGAAAAGGAGCCCAAATGTGGTCGTCTTAGCTTATTACGGGTATGTGACCAATGGTGTCAATAAAAAACCAGGGGCATTTCACATCTGATTATAGTTCTCTTCTCTGGGATGCTGTAGCGAGTAAATGCATTTCTTTGCAGCCTGAAGAAAAATCTAAGACTTTGAGTGCTTTTGTGTCAGAGCACACAGGCTTTAGTTTGTGTCCCTCCAGCTGCCTGAACAAGTGGAAGAATTTCAAAAATTTGGGGCAATACAAAGGCTCTTGACATCTATTACACGTGGAACTTTCCACATGTGGCAGAAATAGAAGACTAAGTTTAGAATGAGCAATATGACTTAATGTCTGTTATGCCATATGTTTTTTTCCTGCTGCTTCTGTACCAGAGAAGAGGGATGTAGAATAACCTGACCTCATTCTGACCGTGACTGTGTTTGTAACTCCTTAGGGCTGTTACAGCCACATGAAAAATTCTCATTCTGCTGCACCACAGAATAGGCAGATAAAATACACATCTATGACAAGACCCGGAGCAAAGGGAGTATAGTTTTGCACTTGAGTTCCACGTACAAGCCTGCCATGGATACTCTGAGACATATATTGCCTCTTATTTGAAAATAATAAATTTTTCAAGTACCTGAGTAGCTCTTGGACTACTGTGTTGAGTCCTAGCAATTTACATGTTATGTATATGTTTGCAGGTCATAAGAATGAGTTGTACATGTGCAGAGTAGGTGACGTGAAGGGTTCTGTGTAAAGACAAAAGGTAAAATAGATGTAAGTTTTAATTTGACTTTAAGCTTGGTCTATGTCAGGTAATGGATGTTCTGTGCTTTAGAAGGAAGAATTGAACACTTGTGAAGTCTAGTCATCTCCTAATATTCAGTGATGCTCAGATTGACAGTTCCACCCACATTTTTGTCTGGTGGTAGTACAGAAGTAGAAATACAAGTGTGTGATCTGAACTGCTGGGCTTGGGAGAAGGATCCATCTCACATATGAGCTTTCTTAATTTGCCATACATTTTATTCACATACTGAGATAGGTGTAGGTCTTTCAATCCCACTTGGGAAAAGAAAGGGCTAGGAAAAATAATGAAAGAATGTAGTAAGAATCTAGCTTTCCTACCTCTGGTGAGAAGTTCCAGTGGCTGAATATCTGCCTATGCTCTGTGCACAGAGTATTGATTTAAAGAAGCGCCATCCAGTTGAAATGATAGGCTAGTTCCATAGCATGTATGCAAAGGTCTGCTTTTACATGACTTTGTGGGACCTGCATCTGTCTGTAGTAGCAATTTAGCCTCATATTTTTAATGTAAATATCTTTTACTTAGATTGTGTTGGAACTAACAAATTACATTATTTAAACTGAAAAAGTAAAGAAAAATATTATGCTGCTACTTTTGCTCTAACTACCACTAGTTTTCTCATTTAAAAATGGAAATAGTCAATTATAGTCTATTTCGTTTTCAGATTCCAATACTTGGAGTAAATTTTTTTATCTTTTCTAAGACTAGAGGTACTTTGCCTTCTGATAGAGAAGGAGGAATCATCCATATCCATCTCCCATATATTTCAACTAACTGTATTTTTATGAAATTCATTCTTATAGAAATTAGTATTTGAGACTAATCTGATTAAATTGTGCAAGATCAGTTTGGTTTTTCTTCTAGAGAATTTGAGATTGTCTGAGAGTGTTCGCCCTAAATTATATGGTCAAATTAGTTTCCTGGTAATGTTGAACTAGAATAGATACAAGGGTACCTGTGTTTAGACACTACTCATAGTAATTGGTTCGTGACGGATATATAAGATGAATGGTACCAGTCCTATTAGTACACTGGCTATCTACAGCCAGATAATTCCTTTCTTTCAAAATTAATACTGTCTCTATTTTTCATAGTAGTTCAGATATCATTTTCATTTCTTTTTCTGTTCCTTCTCAGACACTGATGACTAATGATGGCTCTCTTACATTTCAGGGTCCTATTGTAGTTTCACCTGTCTTTTTCTTTCTTTCTTCTTCAGTAAGTTTGACACTCTGAGCTTTCTTTTCTTTGCCATTTCCCTTCACTTTTTTGTTACTTAGCTTTTATTTGGCTTTGCATCTTGCCTCATCTTGCTCCTTTTCATTGACATGACTGTTTTGATTTGTAGTTCTGGATCAGTTCCCGCACTTACAGTCTTGGTCGTTGTCTTTTCTTGATGTGGGATTTACCTGACCCTTCTTTTCTTCATGGTCTACTAGCTGCAAATTTCTCTTCTTTAATAATCGGCTTATTTTGTCTTACATGGCCCTGTCTATTGAGCTCTGTCTACTCTCATACTTCTACAACTTCTAATTTATCTACATAATATCTTATCTCATTTATTTTCTTACCTTCCTCTCTAAGATTATGTTTATACTCCAGGGGCTAAGCCAGGTAATGGGCTAAAGCCAAAGCTCACCACAGTCTGGATCCACATATCCATATAGCTGGCAGGACACAGGTGTCACTGTATTTAGGAGGCACACACCACCTAAAAATCCTTGCTTTCCTTGTAGCAAGTGGTGCCTAAACCCTCTAGAAAACGTTATCTGAAGTCTCCTCAAGAGGAGATGGGATATCTAGTAGCAACCACTCAGGGAGAGCTGTGTTCTTCCAACCTGCAGGACTGTCATCTTCCTGGGCTGTTACTACAGAGTTGAGTAAGCCTGACCTTTAGGCTGCCTAAAGACAATGCCTTAGAATGTGTTTGTGAAATGGGCTGAGACTGTAGAATACTTTGTCTAAGTATTGTACCATCTGACGTATCTTCTTTTCCCCTGTATATTGATTCTGACACCCTTTGAACTACCCCCTCCCTTCCAGCGCTGAAACAGAGACCAGGTAAAAATCTTGCTCAGCATGTTTTTTTTTAAATCACCAGTTTGTTTGCTTGGTTTCTCACTGATTCCTCTGCTTGTTTTTCTCAGCAGCTGTTTTGATATCGTCCTTGCTTTGCTCTTGCCTTCTCTTTTCTTCCTCTCTTCCTTTTTTCCCTTCAGATATTTCATGGTCTCTTGTCATCCTTATAAAAAAATGTCATTTCACCTTTCCAAACACCATATGGCATGTATCAGACTTGGATATGTAAAGTCTCTATGATGTTATTACAAGAATAAATTTTCCCAAGAGTTATGTTATTATATAATTTCCAAATGTTGATGGGAAGAAAAATATTACAAATAATGGTGAGACCCAAATGTATTCTTGCATAGGTTTCCTTACCAGATTATTGCACAACCAGTAAAGTTTGTGGAAGTAATGAGCATGTTGTAGAAGATCAGTCATTAAAAAAGCAACACACAAAGAACTGACAAACAACTTTGATGGCCTGATTAAGAATTCAATTAAATGGGAAGTTATGAAGTTACTCCATTGCTTCACTTTAAAGACATGCAAAAAAATAGATATTTAGAAAAAACAGTTGGTGAAGTAAACTGAAAGTACTGATTGCTTGCATATTTAGAAATTTTTTCTATGTAAGCAGGAAAGCTATTAGGACAACACTGAGGCTTCATAGATAAATAATAACTTAAAAGAGCCTGTAAGGGTAATATCTGAAAGGGAAAGATAGGCTAATAGGCAAAGACAGCCACATCATGGAGGTTAGCAACTGCAGAGATTCAAATAAAGTTTCTAGCAGTCCAGGATTCTGGAGTAGTCATTCAGTGACAGTAGGCAGAAAATTCCAAATGAATTTTAAGATAGGCTTTGATGAGCTTCTCTTTATTCCTTTATACAACATCCACTTATCTTACTCCTTTAACACTTTTCCAGATAACTCCTATCTGTCTTCTACATATCTAGTCCTTGAAATTAAGGCCTCAAACTTGCATATCGCAGTTTATGTTCACTGGACTTCAGATGCTCTTCTTTTTCCTTTTAACACTTGAGAAACAGCACAGCAAAAAGTAAAACTAAACACGTGTCAGGCAAACAATGGATACAAGTTAGGAAGGAATTTATTTTCAACTGAAATGTACATATTTTGGAACAACGATTTTGATTAACTGCTTCCTCCTCCAGTGTGATTTCAACCCTGCTGTGATTCATGTTTCCTGGGATTCCTCCTCCTTTTCTGTAGTTTGTTTACCATTAAGTCCACAGCTGAGCAAATTTCTGTCCCCAAGGTTTGTATTTGCAATGAGGGATATGGGCACCGAACTCCATGCTGCTAGAATTCCATTATTATGAGCTACATATATACCCTGGCCCAGGTTGCCCAGAGAAGCTGTGGATGCCCCATCCCTGGAGGGGTTCAAGGCCAGGCTGGATGAGGCTTTGAGCAACCTGGGCTAGTGGGAGGTGTCCCTGCCCATGGCAGGGGGTTGGAACTTGATGATCTCTAAGGTCCCTTCCAACCCAAACCATTCTATGATTCTATGGTATTTCAGTCACTTCTCAAAATATAATAAAGATTTAGCACCTGCTTTTTTCATTCCAGATGTCCACCATAGTAGGGTTTAGACCTCTCAAAGCTCAGACTTGCCTGCCCATGCCTCTGGAGCAGCAGCTAAGAGACATCCAAAGTTAATGTCCCTAGATTGCCATCTAGATGGTTTGTCAGTATTAATACATTATGATGTGTTGAGCACATTTCTGTACAGGACTTCAGTGTGGGTTACATGATACCTGACTATCCCAAGAGTAATTTTGACAATAATTCAGTACATGACAGAACTACATTCTTTACCAGATACAGTTATCTGTAATGGATTTAACAGTTCAGGACAGAAAAATGTAACTTCTGCTTTTAGCACTTTACCTCTCTGAATAGATATCTAAATTTTACTCCTCCTTCTGAATCTATTTTTGTTCCTCTCCTATGCTTCCTTGGGCCCTGGAGAAGGTGTTTTTGGCCTTAGGTCTTAACCCAGTCTAACCTTTCACATGCCCTTTTCTTCTGTTTTAGCTGCATTCATTATGGTGGCTTAGATCTACCTCTTCTTCACAGGTGCACTTCTCTTTTTCCTGACATCTCCTCTTACATGTCCATCAGCAGTTTCAGCATCTTCCCTGTCATTCAGGTTTACAACTTCCATGTCAATTTTGACACTCTTCCGTCTTTCCAGAGCAGGTTGTCACTCCATGTCACTTTGCTGTGTCTAATTCCATCTTCCCTCTTCTACTTCTGTGACTGGAACTGTTCAGGATTTAGTCTTCTTTTGTATGAAGCACTGCAGGTCTAATGCCAGCTTGGATCCCCTGCATTTGTCCCAAGAGTATCCATGAGACGCCTCTCGCCCCTGGTACTGGTTGGCATCCCTACACCAGGAGGTTTGTGTCTTCCATAGCTTTCAAACTTCTGGTCTTTCAATGGAAGCTGTTGCACTGTGGCACTGCAACTCTTCACTAAATCTGTTGTGCAGTCAATGTAAACCCGGTGAGCTTTTATCCTCCAAGAAACCCATGCAGGGTAGGTGCTGTCTCTGAATCACCTGAGTCAGTGCACACCACTAGCCAGGTGTTTTCATCCGTCCTGTGGGCAACAGGATCCTTTACGGGATCATCTGATCAGCTCCATTAACTAGAAAGAGGTTTGCAGTGTTCTCTCATCTTAACTTAGGCAGTGGATTTCCTGGGGTTTTTTAAGTGTTTTAAAGTTTTCATGTCCTAAAAACCCTATCAGGCATAAGCAGTATGTTTCGCTGTGAGAGGCTAAAGATTGGTTACTGACATAAATGTTATTTCTGATACTCATGATGGAGAGGTTCAGTGTTTGTGGTATATTTGTGTAATGCTGCAATTAGCAATATGGGACAATACGATGCTGTGGTGCAGGCATGGCCTGAAACACTAAAGGTATCTGCTCCCCACCCCGTTATTTCTGCTACTGCTACAAGGTTCAACCAGCACTTGCTGTTCACTCCAGCTAGTAATTCTCCACATGCAGTCAACATAGGCCTATTTACAATCAAACTGTCTCTCTACAGTGAGATTTTACACTAGCTCCATGACTGGGCTTCCTGAGCATCACAGTACCTAATGTAGCATGAGCTACAATGACGCCATCTAAAACTCAGAAACACCAAACTTTTGTTTATTAAAATGTTTCAGAAACTTGCCATGGACTATAAAGGCTTTCAGAAAAAGTGACTGTTCTGGTTCTGTAAGGTGCTGCCTTCCAAAATTAACTTCTTGTTGGTTTTAGAATATATTAAATTGCTGTTCATCCGTATTTGACTGATTTAAAAGGTTGAGAACTACAAGATTACAGATGTTCTTTTTTTTCCCATGTCTCTTCTTTATTGCCTCTTTTCTTTGTTATCTCTCCTCTTCTTAAAGTCTTAGTGTAATCCTCACCCTCTTTTACAGGGAACTAAATACAAACAGTTCCCTTGACAGTACTTAGTACAGGGCTCCAGAAAGAGCTGGCACAAAATTAAAGAAGCAGGGAAGTTTCCAGTAAAAATATTGCATAAGCCATGCAATATGCTAAGAATATGTTTGCGGCATGATTATGAATGTGTCACTCCCTTGACACAACTTCAGTAGAGTAGCTTGAGATATTTATTATCAATAACTAAAAGTTAACTTCAGTTAGGACCTCTTTATCCTTTTATGTCCTCTCTTTATTTTTCTGTTTCTCTGTGTTTAAGTGTTTCAGTCTTTCTTGTCATTCATTTCTAGGGAGGGTCACCTCTCTGCTGGTGGCTGACAGATGGCAATGCACTGATAAAGACTAACGTTCACAACAGTGAATCACCTGAAAATCAAGGGACCGTTTTCAAGATAAGGTGCATCTGTGAATCCAGTTAGGTACGTGTTGGTTGTTATGAGGATCAGGGTCCAGTGGTGGAGGTGTTCCTGGCATCCATCATCAGCAGTGAAAGAATGAACACGTGTATGTCAGGGCACCACTGCCCACATCTCAGTGTGGGTTTGTAGGAATATCGTACAATCTCCTCAGTTAGGAATGAGAACACACATGGAGTATAATACTGCAGCGTTACAAATGAATACACAATACACTTAAAACTCTGGTACCTATTTTTTGCATACTTGGCCTGTTTCCTGGGGTTTACTCTAGCACTTCAAATGTAGCTGTTCAAGTATCATCTTAAATATGAACCCTGTGTCAGCTGGGGCTGTCTGGCAAACAGGAAATCTGCTTCCTGGACATTTTAGTTGGGAGTTCAGTTTATTTCTCTTCTTTAAATGTTCACAGTTTAAAAAAAAAGATATCCATAAAGGAGAGATTCTTATTGAAACTGCCACAGCCCCATTTGCTGTGACACTTTCTAGGTATATAGGAGACAATAATTCCAGTTGCTTCTCTCCTCCATTCCAGTGCCAGCTTGGCAACAGGTTTATAAATCTGGATTTCTCAATTTTTTTTCATCAGTTCCTAAGTCACCAAGATTTCAGTCTCGATTTTGGATCTTCTGAACAAAGTGAATGCATTCATTAACATGACACTAGATAGATTCCTTCCCTTCTTCCTTTACAAAGATGCAATAAGCTAACAATAAAAGTTAAGTACATTTGAAATGTCTTTTAAAATTTTCCTATCAATTCTGGTAGCAACAAATTTTCAGGTACATAAATATAAAATAAAAATGAAACATGATTAAACTCTAGAATAATTTTAATAGTGGTGTGTATCTTTTTATGATTGCAAGGCCAGGTTAAAACCAGTTTTGACCGAATTCATAGCATCAGAAGAGAGTTACTTGTTTTGGATGATATATGTCCCTCTGTTTTGCATTTGGTATATCACACTATTATGTGCATTGGTGTGTAGGTGTATAAGAAAACAAAGGGAAGTAGAAACTATTAACAATACTGTGATATTAATTCCCATTTCTCGATTAGTTTCTCATTGTGTGAGAGAAGTTGTGTGGTTATATTTGACTATTTTATTCAACAGAAGCATGGCAAATGATAGATGTACTTCTAGCCTGGCCTGCTTGTGTCCTGGAACTTGTAGAAAACAGGATGGAACAGGAAGGACATGCTATGGCTTCATTCTGTATTCCTGCAGTGCCTTGAAATTAGCCATGATTTCTGTGTTTCATTTTTTGCTGCTCCAAATGAGAGTGAAGAATTCCTTCCTGTAGTTAAAATGTGTTTTGGATGAGCAGGTGTTGATTCAGTCAAATTTGCAAGCTGATTTAACTTCCTGAGTTTTCAACTGTTGAGGCACAAGGGGATACGTTTAAACAGTGCTGGCAACAGTAAGGGCCTATAGATCATTATTTCAGATTGTCGTTGTTGTTGGAGGAAATGCGGTGCAGTGTTTGTTTCATCAGCTGAAGTTCTGTTTTACGGTATCAGTCAGGCCCAAGGAGGTCAGTTCGTACCCAGAAAGATCTCTTCTGAAACATTTTTGTTCTCTAACTCCATGGAAAAATAGTTTTCCTTCTAGTTAGAAGCAAAAAATAGACCATGTCAGATGAAAGTTGGTATCTTGGCATAGTTCCATTAACTCAAATGGAGTGATACTGATTTACACAAGGTAAGTGTCTGCCCTTAAGTCTATTGTTTAGAAGTCATCCAGGAGTATTTTCATACCTTTCAAGGGGAAGTTCAGATGGTCTTTGAAGCCTGCGACACTTGACTAACTGAAGTGTAAAGCTGTAAAGCAGTAACCAAGGCACTTTCTTTTTAAAAATTGCACTCCTAAGAAATATCTTATGCTACAAAATAGCTTTATGGCTAAAAATAGTTTTGTCTTGGTGATTTTGAAAGGTCAGGTGCTGTGAACTTAACTGTTCGTGTTCAGGTGCTGGAAGGGGTTCTGCTACTAATGACCAGAATTTCTTTACATGCTAATGAAGCAAAATGTATTCTTGATGGTTTTTGTGATCGGCAGTTCTAGATAATTTACACTGGAGTAAATAATAGAACATCATACTTTCTTCTTTTCACTTCTATTAAATAAACTCTTTTGGCATTTTTAATGCATGAAGTCTTTTTGATACATGAAGCAAAAGTGTGGAAACAGTCTGCAAGTCTAGAAAATATATTCTACACTGGGAAATTAGTGCAGACAGATCTTCTATCTGTGTTTATATGCAGCCTTTTAGATCCGTTTTGAAAAAGAACTTGAAAAGCATTCGTGTGTGTTAAAAAGTGAATAGTTTCTGTGATGCTAATAACCTTACTTCTTTCTGTCCGTAAACTAAATGTTAATCAGTTTGGTTAAGTCTGTAGTTGGGACTGCCTAAACTTTTCCTGTCAAGCTGCTTTTGTGAAAGAAAACCATAATTTTCAACTATCCATCAGGAAAAAAAAATTAACATTTTAATTTTAACCTAGACATTTAATGAAGTGATAATTCATCTTTTCAGGCTGTTACTGACCTACATATTAGCTATTCCACCCAACTGTTGAGATATCTCATGGTATCCCATTTTCAATCCCCTTCTTCTCTGTGGAGAGGGCTCTTTGACTAGACGCGATGGTAGATCATGCTCTTCCCTTGCCTTAAGTATGGAGGAGACTTGGTGAGTTGAGTCCATGCCATTCCAGCAATTTAGGATCCCCTGAGAGCGCTGAACTGCAAGAAGAAACAAAACTTTGTAGATGTCTTCATATGTTTCCCATGTGATCCCTCCCTCTGGAGGGAAAGTAACTTTCTTCAGATAGAATTAAGAAGAGAAGTAATTAATCTAGAATAAAATATTTTTTTATCCTTGGAATAGAGTATCCACATGGGGGAGTTATATCAGCATAGCTATGGCACTAATTATTCTGTTAAAGGGAGACCAGACAAATTCTTGTAGCTAAACCCCAATATGACCTGTTACCACAAGTGGGAAGAAAAGGAATAAAGAAGGTTTATTGGGCTCTTCATCACCTCCCATGTAATACCTTCAAATAAAAAACATAATTCTGGTGTGGATAAGAACAGCAATGAATAAAATAAAGTGAAACATAGAAGCTTTTTTTTTGTACATTATTGAAATGTTCTGCTAACAAAATGAGCCAGACAAAAGACAGAATATGATGATATGGCAAAGTGCAGTGCTCCATAGAGATATCTAAGCAGTTCTGAACACCTGGACTAGTGTAATCAGTAGTTTATCTTATTAATACATTGAAATGAGTTTTTAAAGACAGTACTTTGCAACTTAATATCCAGAATATTTAATTTTAAAATTAAAAAGACATATGCGAGTTGAGAGTAATAGATGAGATTTTTAAAAATATGTAGTTTATTTACTTTTAACAGAATTTGGGTGACAGAGAATAAATCAAGAATTCAGATTCATGCATAAGAAGATTAATACAATGCTCAAAGGTCTGAGTCATAATTCTTGGTCAGATTCTCTCTTAAAATTCACTTCTAGTAATAAGAAATGTAAAACGTCAGTCTAATTGCATCTTATTAGAGTAACCCCCCAGTCATTTGTTCTATAAGGCTTTAACACTGTGCATTATCAGTGTGTGTCATATTGCCTCACTGAACTTTAATTTTGGTGAAATCTGGTGTCTATACGAAAGGCTCGTTTGTAAACTCAGTTCCTTGGAGTGCTTGTTTCTCTTGTTAGTTTACCAACGCTGCTTTAAGTAAACCTCTTTTTCAGTATGATAATTCACAAAAATATACACATTGTGTGAAAGAGCTATGCTCCTTTAAAACATGTCAGTTATTGGATTGAGGTAAGAGACAGTCTGAAGAAGAGAGTTTATTAACAAGGAATTGTTGATCAGTTTGTCAAAGGAATATTTGATATAAAAATCATGATGGGTGCAATGTAAGGGTTAACAATTCAATATATGTCATTTACAAGTTCCTAAAGTATAGTTTGTAAAGTCTATTTTAAGACTAGCTGCTTTCTTGAACTATTTCAATGAGAATGACTTCAAGCTCTTCAGGGAAGGACCTGTTCCTTTATTCTTCTCTCTTAAGCACCTGTCAACATGTGGATGCTCTGAGATATGAAAGTGATTAAAACAACACTAATTAGTTTGACAAAGTAAGAGATGTAAATGTGGAAAACCTTTAAGAGATCCATTAATGTAAAAATTAAAAAAATGAGTAAGCCCATGCCCATTGAGTAGAGAACATACCTCAAACAAAGTACTGATGACAACATGCTCGTTGTAGTGGGGGTTTCGAGAAGTTACCATAGCTTTGGGAGTAGGAAGTGTGCAAGAGAAAAAAACAGGGGAAAAAGCTGGCTTTTATTTCCACATCTCACCCATCTCAAAACCACTTTGATGGCCTTTAGCAGCACCCCACCTCCAGAATACACGGCCAGCTCCAAAGCCTGTAGCCTCAGCTCAGGGAGGGCATTGATGGAGAAACAGAGTGGTAGAAGCTTCTTCCTCCAGCCCCTCTGAGGTCTTGCCAGCAGCAGTGTGTTCCTTGAGGACTGCTAGCTAGGTATTTCCAGTAGCAGCAGCTGGTTTTATAGCAACTGAAGGGAGAAGATTAAAATACTTCAGCTGATTCATTATGGGATGTATATTGGTAGCAAAATCTATTCCATGGGTTGAGGCAAGGACAGGGAGGGTTCACGCAACATTCATGGTCATGGGCAAGAAACAGACTTGACTTGGGGAAAACATAAAACCAATTCAATTTAACAGTGAAAACCAGAGTAAGATAATGAGAAAGAGAACTACATCTTAAAAAGGCCACCTCTACCCCATCCTTCCTGGGCTCAAAGGCTTTGTTCCCCGTTTCTCTACCTTCTCCCCCGCTAAGGCGGCACAGAGGGGCAGGGAACAGGGGTTGCAGCCAGTCCATCGTGTATTGTCTCTGCTTCTCCTTCCTCCTCAGGGGAGGGCTCCTCACAGTCTTCCCTGCTCCTGCGTGGGGTCCCTCTCACAGGAGGGTCCTTCACAAACTGTTCCAATGTGAGTCCTACCCACAGGCTGCAGTTCTCCACTAATGGCTCCAGCGTGGGTCTCTCCCACGGAGTCACGGCCTCCTTCAGGTGCAGCCACCTTCTCCAGTGTTATCTGCTCCACCGTTAAATCTCCTTGAGCTATCTGTCAAGTTCCATGGGCTGCATGGGGACAACGTGGGGCACCATGGTCTTCACCACAGGCTGCAGGGGAATCTCTGCTCCGGCACCTCCTTCCTCTCCTTTCTCTTCACTGACCTTCATGTTAATATGGATTTTCAAGGCTGTTTCTTTCTTTTTGGGATAGCATATCTGAAACAATGATTTTTTTTTAATGTAAGAATTTATTATTTTAATGAAAATAACTTCACATGGAATTTAGCAAGACTACATACTGCTAGACTATCTACTTGTATTTTTAAGGTAAAAAAAACCCACACCGTGTTTCATGTCTCATTGTGGATGTTCATTTAATTTATTATGTTACACAAACACCTTATCTTAAGTAAAAGATAAGAGATTATTCCTAAATTCAAGGCTTGGGTTCTGTCTGGAGTTTTTTAGCTGTTACGTGCTCTGGTAGAACAAAGCTTAGTCCACTGTATTTACAATGACTGTGATGACCTCTCAGAGCAGCCACTGCATGTAATTACCTGAAGACACAACAATAATAAAAACATATTTTCCAAATAGTTATTAGGCAGCAACTGTGCTTTACTGCATTCCCAGTGGAAAAAGGAAATGGCTTGGATTCAGCATTTTCAAATGGATGTAAATTAGTTTAATACAAACATAAACTTCACTGTGAAGTGAAGATTAGTTTTTAAAAAATAAATAAATCTGGAACAAACACGTTCCAGTAAAAAAGATTGACAAGAAAGTAGCAGTTATATTAAGATATATTAGATTAACAGCCCCTAATTCTATGAATCATGCAATTTGACAGCTGATTCTATATATAAGTAATTTATCAGAATATTTCCTTTTTTAGCATCACAGAAATATGTTTTAGAAACCTTTACATAAGAGTCAAGAGGCAAAATAAATGTGTGGGAACCAAACAGAATTAGATTTAACTAGGCTTCAAGATCCATCATCAAAAAATTATCATATGAAATTTTAATACCTACACAGGCTACCAATAATCTTTTTTGGAAAGACAGGGTGTGGGACTAGTTCTAGACAACAACCCACTCATTTTCGTTACTGTGGATGAGCATGGCTACTTCTGAAATGCAACCACTGGCATGTGTTTGTATTTTGCATCTAATCAGCAGATTTGAATGTAATTATGTATTTTGCAGGTGAGGTGTTAATGCGGGTTATATGGCACATCAGCTGTGTGCTGCCACTTGAAATGGTCCACTGGAAAATCTTGAGACAAACAACATTCAATTAGGCGCACAGCCACGAGCAGCTGTGCTAAGTACCACTGGCATTGCCTCAGACGTACAATTCTCAGCGTGAGCCTATTGCTAGCCACTTCTAAAATGTGTTTATGTTGGTGACAAAAACTTTCCATCATCAATTTTTCTTAAACCTCTATGCCTCTTAGCTGAAAAATTACAGCTGCCTGCAAGGGGAGGGATGCTCAGTCCTATTAATTTTCATTGGATGAAAAGGATCTTTTTTTCCTTCAGGCTAAAGTTTTAACCTTTATGAGTTTCATGAGTAACAAAGGGCAGCCAGATTTTTATTACATGGGGTAGAGCTGTGCATTTGTTCAAAATAACCATCACTGGGCAATCTACTGCATATCGATCCAAAACAGACATTACTACTCATGTAAGCTGTTTCCGTCTCAAGTTTACATTTGGCATAGTAAACCAAACTTGTTTAATCATCAGTTTTCAAATGTTTACCATATATGTCACTCCAGTCTATTATAATGTTTTGCATTCATGACAGCAATACTATTTGGGGAAACACATCAACAGATTTTTTAGGACTTTTTTTTTTCCCCTTAAAAATCCCACAGGCATATTTTAGAAGCTGAATACACAAGCCCTTCCACAGACACACTGACTTGCTCAGCAGTCAAATGAGGACAGAGCCAGCAACACCTTTACAATGAATCTTTGCAGCGATTGTAAAAGTAAAAGCCATACACGTTTTGGTTTTTTTTTTTTGTTTTGTTTTGTTTTGTTTTGTTTTTTTAATTTATACAACAGTGCTGGCTGGTTCCTTCTGACTTGTTGCAGAGAGTGTGGCTTGCCAGCCCTCCTGGTGGTGAAGAGTGAAAGACATGCTATAAGGGCTTTTTGGAAAGAAGGACTTAAGCATGCTGAACATTAAAGGGAGAAGAGGGGAAAAGGAGGAAAGAAGGCAAGGTAGAGCATTCAGGCTTAGTTTTGGAGTCCTCTTTTAGTTACAAAAACCCACACAGCATAGGAGCTGCGTTGGTACTTTGTTGAGGATGAGAAAACCTTCAGCTCAGGTATAGTTACACAGACATTAGGAAAGTAGGAGGAATGAGGGAACAGTAGTTGGAAGATGAAAACTCTTAAGGTCATTGGTATCACTTGACAAGAAGAATATTGCTGTGTTGAATGCACTGATACGAGTTTACAAGATGAAGGGCAGTTTGATCATAAACAGGAGTTAGGATATGAGAACTGTAGCTCTTTTTTTCAGTGTAGGTGACTGACTTTTCAGCCCTCTTAAGACTTGAGAAAGACTTGCACCTGAACTTGATTTCGAATCATAGTTACATACAAGGAGTTGTATCATACTTGGGAGGCAACTGAAGGTGGAGATAGAGGCATACAAGGACCTCTGCCTTTGCAGTGTAAGGATAATCTACGTTTGCCAACAATCTATTTCTATGTGCTTTTAATCTCTAGTTGTTAAGGAAGCTTTTCTCTCTCTTTTTTGTTTTTTAATGCACAACTAGCATTTCTCTAAAGGGTGAGAACACTTCTTAACACCTGACAGACTGGAACTGTGGGGAATGCAGTATTACCTGTCAAGTCTCCAGGAGTATGCAAAAGAAGCCAAGTCCTATTAAGTCTTCAGTGGTGCAATGGAAGTGAAAGATGAGAAATCTGCTGACTAATTGCTAGTTATTTAAAAACTACAACAGGAAAAATTAGAGAGTTATAATGTTCCCCAATTATCTGTAATTTTAAAAAAATAGAATTAATTGTAATTTAAAAAATCATAATTTGTGCTTCTAGACCATTTGGAAGCAAACCTGAGTTAGTGAACCCAGCTAGAAAACAGGTTGTAATGATCGCTAACCTCTGGGCATTTCAGATATATCTCTTGCAGAGTTAATGCACTAGTACGTGTTTGTATTGATATAGAGAGTGTGACTGGCTTTTGGCTGTGTCTTGGAGTGAGAGCAGTCACCACACATAACCATACAATCTATGTATTTTTTTTCATTGTTTGGTGTGTAACACTGTGCTAGGTGAAGTAGAGAACTTGAAACTGAAATAGTCTAGTAGTCATTCTTCAGTGTAACTTTAAAACGGAATTAAACTATCCTTTTCTACACAACATTCTTTAAAAAAAAAACCATAGTATGGAATGCATGATTTAGTTATGGTAAGTAAAAGTTAAATAGAAGACTCATTCTTAATAATCTGGATTTTAAGCCTAACTTGTTTACACTTGAATACTAGACCAAATAACAGTGTCAGTTGAATAGTAAGTATGCATTTCCCTGCATAATATAAGCTAGTTCCATACAGAATTTTAGTACTTTATATATCATTGCTGGTTTGAGATGTGCAGCAGCATTCCTCAGGCATTTCCTCTTGGAGGAATACAGTACTTCACAGGCTCATGTATCTCCTTCTAAGGAAGATGGGAATAAAGATGAGAGCTAATTTAGTGTAGCTCTGTATGTTTTCTCAGAGTGCCTTTGCAGACACAGTTCTGTGTGCAAGCAGTCTTTTCTGTATGCCTTTATCTAATACAATTTTTATGGGTTTTAGAAACAGTCTAATTTTCCTGTAGGTATATTAGTTTGTATTTCCCAGTGCAAAACTTCTTTTGTTATAATTTGTATTTTCTAGTTGGCTTTGCATTAGTCTTTTTTTTTTTTATTTTTTTTTTTTTACACTCTGTCTCTGCAGTATTTCAACTGTAGATTCATCTATCTATTTCATTAGGGATCTCTTTAGGTCAGTGGGATCCAAGCTATTTAATCCCAAAGACGAAAGTAGCTTTTAGGAGTTACTCTTGGGAATTTTCTTTTGGAAATTTCCATCCCTTGGTGTTAAGAATTCCTTTACAAACAGTTATTTTGATCCTTTTGAAATGTGTTTAAGTCCTTGATGCTCTTCTTCCTCCTCCTTTCTTTTGCCTTTATTGTTAGCAACTTAAAACTATCATGTGTAACTTAATTCATATGACATTTTAGGAAACAGAGAGATAACATAAAGCATACAATGCAAAGTCAGTTGTGGTGATACGGGAGAAGTTCCACCCTTGTACTGTAATGTTTCTTCTGCCACTTTCAAAATGACCCTTAAGAGAGTGAATAAGAGCACCTTCTGCATGGCGAGCTGCTCTTGTGTTTTTTAAGATCTGGGGGGTGTATTATTGTTTTTTGTTTCGTTTGGAGCTTCTTTTGTTACTTTAGTCTCTTTTCAGTTGCTTCTACTGTTTCAAAGGTGTCATCAAGGAGGAATGTACGCCTCAAAGTGTAGTAGCCAGTGTAATGCTGATTGAAGCTTTTGAATACTTGACTGTACAGTAATGAAAGATGTCTTACATAACTTTCTACTTCTACCGCTTATTTTTAAAACTTAACCTTCCTTTCACAATAATAACAGGAAGGCTTCTGTATGATCTTGTGGTTCCAGGAGCTTATACAAGACTGTGGTGCATAAATGGGAGGTTTTTGTTGGGAGGGGTGGTGTGCTTTACCTTGCATGCGTCACTGAGAGACTGATAGTACCATTGTGCATGTAAGACCGTTGTCCCTACTGGAGAAGTTGTTTAAAGATTGGAAGGATTGCAAAAAATAGTTACAAAAAAAAAGGAAAGACTGGATCAAGTGCCTTTCAATAAAAGATTTAAACAAGTCAATCTGTTTAGCTTATGAAAAAGATTAAGAGAGGACTTAGTTGCAGAATATCAATGAATGCTTTGATGTTAAGGCAATATTGAGTACTAAAGACTCTTTACCAGTAGTGGAAAAAGGGGGTAATAACAGAAGGGATAAAAGATTAAATCAGACAACCTACAATTAGAATCTGACAAATGTTTTTACTGGAAAGGGTATTCTTTATGACTGGAGGTTTCGGGTTCTCTTTTACATCAGGATGTTTCCACATCTATCTGAGATGATGCTGGTTTTAGACAAACACCTTTCAAGAAGGGCTGTTATGGATTTGGCACGTGGGTTACTGGTTGGAGTTAGTGATCTATGGAGTGCAGCCAGTCACTATTTCTCTCAGTGGTCTCTTTGCCTTTAAACTTAATGAACTTTAAACTCATGAATTTTTAGTCATGTTTTTGTCTCATTATTTGAAATATTTATTTTGCCAAACTATATTAGGAATGAAGGTAGGATAGCCCCCTAATTTCTGGATGTTCACATGCTTTTATGATCTCTGATTTGTCTGGTTTGAAAGCAAGATGCTGGGGAATACTTTTCTCTCCGTTTTTCATATTGCCTGGTAGAAAGTAAGTGTTTAGGAAAAAATCTCACTTTACCCAAGACAGTGCTAATGCAAACCCAGATTTGTTAACCCAAGAGATCTGAGTAAGGCTATTGGAGGAGATGAGGTAGATTCTTTTCTGAAGTGAGCCTGTCATGTTATGAGATTCTTTAATCTCTACAGGAGATTAAACAAAACATTTTGTTTGGTTTGGCTTTCAGAAACTTTGAAAAAAAACCCAATACCCAGAGGACCACCTATGCTCACAGTTTTATGCGGTCGCAGATAAAAAAGACATAGAAAAGCCAGTTCTGATTATCTTTCCTCTTTCAATTGTGAAGGAAGAAATTATCTTCCACTCTCCATAAATATACTGTAAGGCCTATTGAAAGGCGGTTGTGGTACTGCTCAAGCTAATCAGCTGCAATGCCAAGAGTGTGCTACAGTCTTGGCTAACAGCCGCCATCAGGCTCTGAGGACAGCGAAGCACCTGGGTGTGGTGGGAATGGGAAGATTTGCAGACAGGGGAGCATCAGTGGGCTCTTCACAGTTTGGCTGCTCAAATAAGATTTGAAACTTTTGAAAAGAGATGGGATTCTCTGGAGAGGAGAAAAATGGCATTAATAGAAAATCTTTGTCTGAAAGTAATATGATTACTGCTGTGCGTGAGGTGCGCATTTGTATACTTGGATTGGTTGGGAAAATGTCTTGTCTTTCATCAGAAAGCAACTACTTTATCCCAGTAGAGATGAGAAGAAGTAAGGCAACATAGTTCCAAGTAGATAAGGGTAAAGTTTTCATTTATCTCCCCACTCTTTACATGGCTCTCTGTTGCTCTCACATAGACTATGTGTCTGCCAACCTGAGGACATCAATCAGACTGTTTCAGAAGGAAAAAAGTGACTCTTAACTGCATGATCTTGGTAGGAACGCATTTGCAATGGAGATACTTTTGGCAAGAACATTTACTGCCTTAAATCTGCATGGGAGTTATCTTTCCCTCATACAGAAAAATGCTTTACGGTATTACCATTGGAAATTATCCCCAGGAAGACATGCTGTGTAACAGTTGTAGCACAATGAAATGGCTTCTCTGCTACATTCATTTACAAGTTTATAAACTTTAAGCTATAGTAAGAAGTCTTGGTTTTCCTGCTTTTCTTAATATGATGCAGAATATCTTTAAAAAATATTCATGGAAAATGTGCTATGTCCTTTCTTTTGCTCTAATCCTCTGTATTACCTGTACAAAGAACAAGGATTTGCATGCCCCCCCCCTCTTCTTTTTTGCTTATCTATGCTGCAGTCCTACCGTCATTGTTTGATTCTGCTTAAATCCCTCTGTACCTAAAGGTACAGCCATATCAATTGAAAAGCTAATGCTATATAAGAAGTGAAAAGAACACAGAAAGGTTTCCTAGCAACTACTGTGAATCCTTCTAAAGTAAGTCAGTTAAAACCATGTAGTACGTGCAACGGGTGTAAATTAGGGAGCTAAGCTGATCCACAGATTTACAGATGCCCACCATAAAGTACAATAAAACCTGTAATAGAAGGTGAATTGCTCAAGAAGAAAATCACATCAGAGTCTTGACAGCTTTATCATTATTTAAATGATCCAGCTTAAATTCTACTGTGTAGTTAGTAAGACTGAATGTCAGAGCTACAGCAGCGGTGTACAAAAGCACAGTTAATAGCACTGGTTAGTGTCGCTGCTGTGATTATGTCTTTTACTGCTCTTTCTGAAACACAACCAGCAAACGTAAACAAAACAAACTCCAAGGGGCAGTTGCAGGGGAGCCATTACAAGGTGCAAATATACAAAATCACGTCTGTGAAACAGGGTCTTTCTTGGTTTGTTCTGCTTTTGCACACCGTGAATTAAATTGGACATTTTTAGGTTAGTAAAATCTATTTGGTAAAGTGTAGGGAGGCTAACAATTATCTGTCTCCCCACACACTGCTCTCCTGCACTCTCCCATACACTGCTATTTCAGTGTAGGTTTATTCACTCCTCAACACTTTTCTATTGTATGTGTTGGTTTTTTTTTTTTTTAAAGAACTCCCTGGACTGGCATTATTTAAGGAATCAAACTAAAAACCCCACTTGTATAAATGCAGTAGCTTTATTTCTGGGGCATGCTCACTTGATACTCAGCTTTGTTAAAGGAAATTTGACAAGTTTTCACCAAAAACAAATGTTTGTGGCTTATACACTTAAATTCTTTATTATGTATTTAAGCTAATTGATGGGTTGATTTGCAGGTCAGGTAGTGCGATACATTTTCATTCAACTAAAAATTCCTTGTTTTACACTTACTCAGAAATGACTAATAATGTGCATAAGAGAAAATTTAGACCTGCAAAAGCTAAATTCTAAACTTAATTCTAAATTTTTTTAAATTTTACACTGCAAGTGAAATTTCCTCCTTGCTCCTGAGTGATTTATAGCACTTCATTAGTTCTTCAGAATCTTTAGAGACATAAACAATACAGGGATACAGTCAAGTGTATTTGCAAGCAAGAGTGCAATTAAACCAAGAAGTAGTTTCCCCATTGTTCTCTAGTAAATAAATGTACCCTCTAGTAAAAAGAAAAGACAGAATGGGCTTCAAGTGCCACCTATAACCCCATCCTAATGATACAAATTCATGTCTGAAGAATGCCACGTGTTGCAGAATGGCATTTAGGAACATGATTCTGTTGTGGTGGTTATTTTGCTTGTTGCTTAAGTTGGCACCTTTGAAATGAGACTCATGTGAAAACAAGACACAAATCACAGCCCCTCTCCAGGAGTAACACATGCATAAATGTGAATGTTGGTGGTTTTATTATAATAGTTTTAGTCCTTGGTTTATTCCATTTAGCAAATCTGAAAAGATATGAAACATCCACACACTCCCGATACTTACTCAATGCTTAACCCTCCCTGGCTTCTCTGATCTGAAAATCAGGTTGGAACTGTCAACAGACTGACCTTTCCCATGTTATCGTGTTATTTCTGCTTCCCCTTTTGACTTCTCACTGAAAGTGCAAAGACACAAGCATGTTGAAAAGCAAAAAACAAACCAAAAAAAACCCACCCAAACCAAAACCCCAAACCCAAAATGGGAACAGCAGCACTCCAAGACACCAAGCAAGTTGAGAGTTGTTTTGAAGTTTGGCAATAGTCTGAGCTGGCTCCTGTTTTCAAGGTGACTATTCATTCATTTTGCACTGTGGAGAGTGGACTGACTTTCATTACTCTTCTGGAGGGCAGGCGTGAAAATTGTGAAGCAGCAATTTTTACCGCATCCTTCTTCCTTACCCTCTCCAACCTCACTCAGCAACCATTGCACTTTCAGAAGTACTACAGTAGAAGTATTCATTCATTCAGTAGATTTTAACATTTGTTTACATAAACAGTTCACAACTACCCAGTTACTACTACCCAGTATGGAAATTATTAGTATGCCATCATTTTTTTGGATATATTGTCAGGGTCTGACTTTCTGATATTCTGATACCCAGCAGCAACATTGTAGTTGTAAGGATAAATGAACTTTATCTTCTGGCTTTTATGAAATGGGCTGAAATAAATTATGCTGTAGGTATTTTCTGCTATTAGTTTCTCCAGATGCATGATTTTGTGTTCTCATACTGCATGATTTGCAAAAAGAAGTGCAGCATCTGTAAATCTGTAATTGACAAGGGACATTTATTTCAGTTTATCTAAAATTTATATATGAGTGTAAATAAATATTGCTTATCTGCTCTGCAGGTGTGTATATGCACATACACAGCATGTAGATTTCACTGTGTTTACCAGGTCATTTACTTAGCTTTAGCAGTTGATATTTCTCAGGATAGTACGCACCTAGACTTTCATGAAATTACTTTTTGCGGTAAATCTCATAAGTACTGAGATGTCCTGAACAATTTCTGAGAAACATCCCTGTCAACTTCTGAAACCTATTTTCATCAAGATCTTGTACCCATAATTATTATGTCCGAGAATCTTAGAACCAGTGTAAAACATAGATATCTAAATATTCACAGGGAAGAAAAACTATAGAACTTATCAGATCATTAAACAGAAAGCTATATATGTAATGAAACTGCTCGTCTGGACTTGAACCTCCTTGCCTTATGGTTATGGGAATAAATTCTGAGATGTTACTTAAAATTCACTTCACCCAGTTTCCTCTTATATCAGTCTGGAGCATGGTGTTCAGAAATCATTTAAGGCCAAGAAATCTGGAAAAAAGCTTGCTTGCTTTGTTTTGAGAGTCCTCCCCAGCCAGCACTGTGGAATAGAAGCCCCTGCACAACAGAGCAATTGGTTTTGAGTAACTCATGATCATGCATGAAGCAATTCCCTATACATTAGATTTATAATCTGTTTAATCCTTTCTTCTCAGTGCCCCTGTTCTTCAATTAGCGCCTTTTCACACACGTTCCTCTAATCTTATTTCATCTTCTTTTAGCCTGTGCATTGCAGGCTCTATGCAATTTTCTTTGAAGCTGATGGAAAGCCTTCCACTGACTCCACTGTATAGTAGATAAGAGCCGGTTTGTTTTTCCAAGGAAAAGAAACCTAGGCTGGTTTCAAAGCACTATGCCCACCTACGGTGATAATAAATTTGTGTGCACCAACTGTCTTTCAGAATGTTCCTGTACTTGTTTGTTTCCTGAAAAATTACATGATTTTACTGCTATGAAGAATGCACAATAGCATGATTAAGGAAGAGTAAAGGTGATTCTCTTCTTTATGCACTAGATTGCACCTCACGTGCACCTCATCAAGAGATTTGTATTATCAGCAACAGTGGTAATATATAGAAAAAAAAAAGACTATGTTGTGCTTTAAAATCTTCCCCCCTTCTTTTCTTTTTTTTTTTTTTTTTTTTTTTTAAATAAGAAAACAGTCCACTCAGAATAAGCATATCTATAACTGAGAGGGAGGGAAACATTAAATTTTACAGTGTTATTTTACAAAACACAGTCCTACAGCACAGTTAAAACTATCGAAAGAAAAGAAGTGGGATGCTCCTTACAGATAAAATTCTATCTGTACAAGGCTATGCATCACTGAAGTGCTACTTAAACCTTGAAATAAGTGGGCTTGAAGTAGTTTGTAGGCCATCATGCGAGGATGGATTTCACCCTAAGAAATATCAAGTGGGATTTTTCAATCTGAATCAGTGGTCTAGGAAGCACAGTAGATTTAAAATACTGTTGATTTATAAATCTGTGTGAACAAGGTGAATATAAATACAAATAAATATATGTGTATATAGACAAACACAAAATATGAACAGTAAGGTGTACTTGCATTTAGTTAAATTCTACCAAAATAAGTCTCATGCCAAGAGGGAGGTTTACAGTTGCTTTTTCTTCTTCTTGTGGAAAATTTTGCAAATCACACACTGAAGAGAGCTGAGCATTTTGAAAACGTAGACAGCATTTTGTTTTACCAACTGTAAAGCAGTAATAAGCTTGCTTTCACTTAGTACTCTACCTAAAGATTGCAATATAGTAATGTCATGTAACTATATTGGAAGGACATAGTGATTTGGGCATGAAAAGACTAAAATTGTAGGAAAACAGAGCTCAAAATTACATGTCCTCTGAGAATTAAGTCCTTAGTGTGCAAAAAGCCAGAATATCAGATACAAGCCTGTTAATACTTGTTACCTGCATTTAAGTTAGAAATTGTTGCAAGTCATAACAAATAGTGTTCACACTTCTCATGTTTAATTCAATCAGATTCATTGAAGATTGAGCCTTTAATAAAGGACATTTTTTGCAGAAAGTAAACGTCTCACTCCCCTGCAAGGTTTTCTCCCTCTTATCCTTTCCTAGTGAAATTCTGCTAAAGTGAAGAACAGGACACAACTGTCTGTTATCATATGGCAGTTTAAAGTTCCAGCATGACCAACTGTTTTTCAGAGATGACAGATACAGATATTAAATAGGGTGTCGGCTTTGTAGGATATGCAGAAAGACGTAAGAGCCCCTTTTTAATACTAAATTCATGTATTAACACTTTGACCTTACCTTCCATAAATTCAAAAGGGCAATGCAAAACAAACCAAGCAAAACAACAATCAGCCAGCCAACTAAAAGTATCTACATCTGACCTCAAAGATCAATAAATCAGAATTTCTAGTCCACTAGTTTTGGTGGAAAATTACCGTGTCTCTTCAGGCTGAGAGAAGATATCTATGTGCTTTATATTGTATGTTACATTTCTTCATCTTTTTGACTGTGTGATTTGGACGTAAATCACCATAGACATAAACAATGGATGTGGAAGTCTTCATTTCTGAGGTTTGAGAAAGAGAAAATCAGCCGCTTTCAGGGTATGTTGTGGATTATTGAAGTCAGCAGTGATTAAAACTATGTAACGTTACTCAAGACAATAAAAAAATGGCCTTTGGTTTAAAGTCTACACACTGATTTTTTTCTCCATCCTTGAGACTTGGCTTTTAAGAGTATGTGTGCAAAAATATATGCATATATGCATCTCTGTTCATGTACACAAGGGGCAGTAGCAAAATGCCTTGTGTTTATGGGTAAATTATGTTAGTGTGAACACAGACTCCTGATGTACTCATCATTTTGTGCATTCGGTTGCTTCTCTGTACAGATAAGAAATGTGTTGGCACTCTCAGCAACTTCCCCAGATGGTATCAGTCTTTCCTCAAAGAGTGTATTTTTCTCTGTTTCTTGTTTGATTTGTTTGTTTGGTTTTTATTTAGCTGGTTAAGAGCTCCTTAAAATCTCTAAAGTTTGCATTCTCTTTCTGCTGCCGGGGATTTTTTTTTTTTTTTGGTTACCAAAAGGTGGTACTTCCACGGTCTTCCGTACTCTGTACTTTCAAACAGGTTATGTATTTTGGAAAAAAAATATTTCCCACTGTACATTGGAGAAATATAATAGGATGGCGAGTAATGCAATTGCTTCTACCACCTCAGCTGAAGGATTATCAGACCCAAAAGAACAGGATGCTTTCATGTGTCCCAGTTTCTTTGAAATCGTCTTTAAAACAAGACCAAATGATCATATCTTCCTGTTAGTTCCATTAACACTTCCATATTACTTAAATCTACATAGATAACTTCCTAGTATTGGTATTAACAGGCACTTTTCACTGTGATCCAGCTGTTAGACAGTGTTCTTTGGTTGCATTAATGGAAAAGATCTGGATGTTTGCTTTTATAGGCCAGATTTAGCATTTTAAGCTTATTCAGATTTTATTCTCTCGTCAAAAGGTTCCTTAGTCTTTAAATTAGTCAGGACAGACCCTTGACCTTCCTGCTACCAGATCAGTGTCTGTTTGCTCCAGCCCATATCCCTCGGGTGTGATGGTAACAAACCAGGCTAGCTGCTGCTCCGTTCCTTGGCTAAGCTCTGCGTTGGGCGGCAGGATAACATGAAAATCCCAATGAGATTTTTCAAGACATCATAAATCTTAAACTCCGTTTGAAACTGTAATTTGCTCATCCTCCTCTATACAATCCCATAACTAGGATCAATGGATCTGGGGGGAATTGACCTGAATCCTGCCTTTGAGAGATGTCGCGACAGAATTGTTGTGGTCCACTGAATATTGTAAGTCCATCATTTGTCTCCTTATGACAAACAGGAAAGGTGCACAGCTATTTGCTTGGAGAAGTTATGGAATTACATATATAGTTTTCAGCCACTTTCACAAAAAATCAATCAGATGATTGAAATGCCAAACATTATAAATTCAGGTAAAAATAAACAAATTTTTAAAATTTTCCAGTTATTGTCAGCCACTGTGGCTGACAAGGAGGTGAATGGTTTTATACTAGTCCTTTGTACTATCAGCCTGACACAGAAAAATTATTTATTAGAGCCAGAAAATCTGAATTGCAGTGAAGCTGAAATTTATTTTTAGATGAGCACGTTGCTGAGATGGCGCTATTAAGAAGAAAAGGTTGATCAGTACAGAGTCAAAAGTAAGCAGGAAACTGAGCTGTCTCCTATTCATCTTTAAGCAGGGTTGTTAACTCATAAGTTCTTCACTGGCACTCTGTTGGCATAGATTTTCTTTCTTAATTTGAGAAACAGTTCTACAGCACACTTTATAAAATTAATGCCAAGGAATAATCTTTAATTAATGACACATTTTTTTTCCTTTAAAATTAGAAACACTTATCAAACAGTAACTCACTTTCATGATTGTAAAAATGAATAAATTATATAGATATTGTCATTGCAACAGAAATAATGGCCTGATCCAAAGCCCATTAAAATCAGTGAGCACAGAATTTTATTATTCAAATTTTAGACTGAAGATTTTCTCTGTAGCTCTTAACGAATGTATGACCTTCTTGTTTCTTAATGTGGTCCTGTGTTCACATAACTTGGCATTTTGTTTTTGACTTTGCAAGGTTTAAAGTATTGGTCTCTAACCAAGTATAGAAGCACACAAAAAGGCTGACTGGAGAGTCTCCAGCGTCTGTTGTAATCTATGTAGTGTTTTTTGGGTGGCAACAAAAGGCATAATCTGTTTCCACCTCAAACCTTCTGAACAGGCTATAATCTGTCCTTAGTTCATTAATCAATCATTGGGAAAATTTGGTACTTGGTTGGCAATCAGGTACAGTGATTGCCTTTATCACAGAACATCACTAGCCAGACCAAACCTCTCTTTTGAATACAATGGATAGTTTGTTATCTTAATTTGAGGGGATATTGAATACGCTTTCACTGAATACTTCTTCAAAAACTGATGCATTGGTTCCCATTTTTAGGCTCTCTTCTTGTTGTCAACTATCTTTGTAATGGAAATGTTATTTGCATAAGCAGCTGTAGAAAGAACTTATCAAGTTGGCATGACCATGTGCAGAACTAGATTTTCAACGCTTCCACATACTTTTTGCTTTGTTTGTTCACCTACCAGTCAGAGAACAGACAATATGCCATGTGATTTGATTGACCAGTGGCAACAAAACTCTACAGGTTGAATAACAAATTTTAAAGACTCTAAGAAATGATCCCAAGACATGATACCGAATACACTCATGAAATTATTATCTTCTTGCCAGTATTCTAAAAGCAGAAAATTAGGATTGAGTAAATTAGGGTAAAATTTATAGGCTAAATTATCCATTTTGTATTATTTGTTCAGCTGCATCATTATCCTTTTTCTAATCAGGACAATAGAGAACAAAAAGATCTCTTACTGAGATTCATGCAGGTAACAACTATAGTGCAAATTTATGTTATTTGCAGCAGAGTCAATTTTAAAGGACACAATATAAGCACAATATACATTGAAAACCTTAACTAAGACTTCCATAGGTGTGTCAGTGCAGGAAATACATTGTGTTGCTGCATCCACTCAAACGTGTTTATTTTTTTCAGTAGTGAATGGAAAGGAACTGAACTGGATATCATGCTTTATTTCATAACATGGAGGAGTTTCAACTCATAAGCTGTTAACTTGACAAAATATGAAACCTCCCATTTAATATTGGAGGGAGAGGTATATGCATGTGAATCTTACAATTATATAAAGCATTATTTTAAAAATCCTTACAAAAAAAAGGTTAGGAATCTGAATCTGCAATTATCCTCCAACATACCACTTAGGCTGGAGGACTGGTGACTGTGCTTCTAGTGCTTCACCACCTGCCTTAGCCTCTGTGTTCACCACCGCGTGCTTGGAGCACCGTAGCCTGTTAGGGCGTGCCTGGAAATATTTGGCACGTTCAGGAGTATAGGCTTACCAGGGTTGCAGCCATGATGCTGAACAAGAAAAAGAAAAAGCTCAAGCTTTCTCCATTGTTGCACTCTGGGTACGGGGAGCACACAGGCTATTTGAAGGCTCGTATATGAAATGGAAAAAGCTCAAGCTTTCTCCATTGCTGCACTCTGGGTACGGGGAGCACGCAGGCTATTTGAAGGCTCGTATATGAAATGCAGTATAGATCCAGCCTCACAGGCTGTCTCCAGAATGGGTGAGCTCATCTAAGAAGCAAAGTGAAAACTCTATCAAATGATGTTAGACCCTGGAACCTGATAAAGTCAGGGCAGGTTAATTAAATGAGCAGCTGCCCACAGTGTCTCTGCTCATTTGGGATTTTGCACTCACTATGACAGACATGAAGAAGTATCTCTTGTTTTATACTACAGCTGCATCTTAGGATCGCATGAAATCCCTTCTGCCTAAACTGATGAGATTCAGAGTCAGTCTCCTGCCGCTGATGCTCTAATCTCCTCTCCTTTTGCATCATCTATCACGAGGTACCAATGAACCGTGCTGACCTGGGAGAATAATGGAGTGAGAGGGGGGCATTTGTAGGTTAATATGTCAGCTGTGCTGGATAACAGATGGTTGTAATGATCTGGGCCATGATGTGATGTTACAGTCAGGAAGGTAACAACACTGTAGAGGCGAGTTACAGAGAAACATCATAGATAAAGCACTGGGGGGAGAGCAGGGGTAGCAGGGAAAGAAAACAAACAAAAAATACTTGTTAAATGTACAGGAAAAGGTCTTCAAACAGATCAAGGGAAAGATGAGAGAATAACAAAAAGAATTTAAGATTCTAAAGATGAGGAGCTACATAAAAATAATTGTTTCATTCTGCAGGTTAGGGCAGTACTATAGCTCTTTATTGGGCAATTATTTTCTGTCATTTTGAAGACTTTATCGCTTTCAACAACATAAAGATTCTACCTGAATTCTTTCCAGCCATGTTCCTTCTACCCTTGTAACAGTAGTATTCACCTACTCTGTAAATTCTTTTCCCTTGTCCAGCATGGGGCTTTTTATGTTATTAGAGCAACCTGTCAATACCTGCATAGCAGAACAGATAATACTAACATTTTTGTATAGTAACATGCTTTACCTCAGTGCTATATGGGCTAAATTCTGATAACCTTATTTATAAAGAACAGTATCTTCCTCTGAGTGGTAGATTCCCTTTTGGGATAAGGTGCTATCAATATCTGTCCCTTAAGTTTTAAATTAAAGGATCACACTTTATCAGTCAGTGAAATACCAGCACCTTTGGGATGAGATGTGACAACAGTTGAACAGTACATGCTGCTTAGCCATTTAAGACAGAAAATGTAGAACACCATGGACACTTGAAGAGGCAGAGGAAACTGGACTGGGTCAGTCATATTAACAGGATTGGTCATTGCCAAGACAACAGTTACGACCTGCATGCCTACAAAAAGTGGCTTGTGAGAATGAATAATAAACGGTTGCCAGAAGTACTGCAGTTTCAGATTTTGTGGGAAAAGGCAGTGCTTCCTCAAGTACTTCACCAGCTAGCACAGCACGTGGGATGATAGCTCAGGACTGACGATGCCTCTCTAGCACTATTCCCTGCACTGCTGTCCACATCCTGTCCAGACGTTAACTGGGTGTTGCTAATTTGGTCCAAACTGGAGCTCCAACATCGGTTTCTTGGAGCAAGAGCAATATTTTCATCCTAGCTCCATCAGGACTTGCAGTCAGTGTTTTAGTGCTTTCCTGCCCTGTAAACACTGTCTTGATAGCTGCGTGTACCATGAAAGCTATGAAGAATTGTGGTCTTGGCCTCAGTAAGCAGGTAAAAGTGTGATTGTCAGTATGTCAGTCCCCACTACTGTGTGGGCTGGATGGCTCTGGTGACTCTGGACACATCAGCAATTACAGCTGCTGTTACAGCCTCCATCTAATGGCTGGATATGTTAATTAAGCCCTGAGTCTTGGCCTCTTTCAGCTCAGGGTAATTGATTAAGCAAACCTTCAGTTACTGGAAGGGTGCTGTTCCCCTTCACTTTCTGCAGGAGCAGCACCTTTCTTTTGTCTTTCCTCAGGTTTTTCCTTTTGCTTGCCTTTGAAGTTCCACAGTGATTATCTTTTTCTTTCCCTCTGTTCCTATCTAGAGGATCCTTTTGTAAACAAGTGACAGGTATCTGTAAATTATTTTATTGTTTATTTTACTGATTTTATATTTATATCCTCTTCTCTTTGATTTTTTTTCTCTTTTTTTCTATTCATAAGCTTTCCAGTGGAATGTGGTTTCATATTGGTTCATTGTTAGCCTAGGAAAAGGCTACAGAATAAGTAAAGTGGGGTCACAACTGTACACATCTCTGTTTTTTTTCATGTGAGTAAAGTTCTTTGATTGCCATAAAGTACTTGCATGTTTTATCCTTCTATGATCTATCAGAACTATTAAATGAGATTGTTCTTTCTGGAAAACCAAACAGACCAATGCGTTCTTCCACTGTCTCTAACAGAGACTCTATTGAGAATTCTGCAGCGGGAAACATTACAGCCACAGGGATTTCCATTGTGGCAAGGAAATACATTCTCTTTGGCATAATTAGCCACTGATGATGCTGTCTGCTAAGCTGTATACCGAGTGGTGCATCCTGGCTGAAGGATGAAGGTTGACAGAGTGAGGGCAAAGAAATATTGCAAGTTAAGTGCGTATATAGAGTCAAAGAGACTCTGAAAAGAAGATGAGAAAAAGGTTAGTGATGGAGTAGCTTGTAGCTTGATGTAGCTTGAACATTGAGGGGTGGAATTGGACTGTGGAGGTGCAAGATGCTTTAGGAGAGATGAAAGGCATCAGAGCAGAGGGAGGAAAGAAAAAGGAAAGAGAAAATCATCAAGAAGCTGAGAGACAGAATGACAAGACTTAAAAAGAACAGGAAAAGTGGGGAGAGAAAAAAACAGAAAAGGAAGTGAGGGATTAAGAAAAAGTTGAAAAAGAAAATACTGAAGTACAACTGGCACTGTCAGCCCAAACTTCAAACTGGAACTATAAAGGTTTATTTTTCAGTTTTTATGAAGTTCTCTTGATTTACCTCAGGTTTTATGAGGTATTACTGCAGGGTGAGGACACAGACCTGGGAAGGAAATAGATAAGGGAACAGGTGGCATAGAATACCCACCAATACAGCAGAAGGAAAGGAAACATAGAGTTAAAATTAAAAAGAAAATAAAAGGGGTGTGTGTAACACCAAGATAAACATCCTGAAGACTACTTTACACTGACTCCACTGAGACAGTGGAAATGCAGAATCTTGCTAGGCTGGAAGTTTACTGATCCGTTTCAGGACACTTGTGTGGCTAGGCTGCTCGTGGTGAGTAATTCCTGTGTACTCCACTGTTGGTAGTAAACCATCTTAAGTCTGAGTGCCATTAACATTAGGTGGCAGGGCTTGGCTTGTAGGAACAAAGTATGATTAGAAGTCCTTAATAAGACCCCCTAAAATATTGTGCCTGGATAGTCATTGATTATACTATAGTTTGAAATAATTGGTTTTAGATAGTTTCCTTATCCAGGAGGCAAAATGTATTGGCTACTGGAGAACAGTTATTTGCATGAATTGTATCAAATATGTTAATACAGTGAAACTTCTGGATGGAGAAAAAGAAAACCACCAATATCTGGTTTTGTTACCTGGAAAATGGTATGTTAATGTCCATATGGAAAAAAAAAAGGGAAAAGAGATAAAAGCATTGTTCTTCCTTGGAGAAACACTTAGTTTACAATTCATTGTCCCTATTTTTTTGTTACACTCTATCTGTGACTTAGATTTGTTGTCCATTACTAGATGGGATAGTACATTGGCAATAGAATTTTTTTTCTTCTCCCTTTTTCTTTTTCTTCTTTACAACTTAACACACACCATTTCTAAATGTATGTTTATTCTGTCTAACTCAGAGTGTACTTCTCAGTAACATGAATAAAAACCAAAACCAATAGTATGTATGTAACAGAAATGTGAGACTTCGTTCACAAGTTGCCCCACAAACTGTGTTTTCTTGCATGTTATTCTTTCAAATATTTATTGCTTAGTATCTTCATTATGTTCATAAAGGTAAGTGCTATTTACTTGGTGCATTAATTTAATCAAAGTAACGGTGATGAGTTCAAATACCTGACGTATTGTAGGACTGTACCGATCAAGGCGTTTGCTTAAATACGTGACTCAAGGCTATGGAAGACAGTAGGGCTAAACACTAAAACATAAGATTAAGGACTGAAACCTCTTATAGGGCTAAACATATTCTTTATTAAAGGTACTAAGACCCTAATATTATTGTTTATGTCCCTCTACCTTTTGAGACTTGTAACGGGTGGGGTTTTTTGCCAGTGTAAATCTGGCAAGCTCTCTGTCAGGAAATCTTGTCCTGACTCTGTACCAACAAGATCCAGTAAATTCCACTGATCACAGCCAGAGTTATGATCGTATATAAATACAGCCATGTGCTGTGGTAGATGAACAGGTCATATGAGTAATATAAAGCCTCAGGACAGAAAACAACTGGTGAGTAACAGTGAAAATATCAGCTTGGAGGTTTGTATCCCGTTACTTTGGTACTTAGCCTTCTTTGCACTATGTGCACAGCTACACAACAGCAGTATAAACCATACCCATCCAGGCTTCACTGGATTGGTTTATTAACTTATTTTACATTTGCACCACTATTATTGTGACAAAAATCTAAATCTCCAGTGACAAGTGAACAAAGACATGCTGATAGCACCTTTAATTGGCAGAATCAGAAAGGGGAAGTTCACAAGACTTGGCTGACAGAGGATGAATGCTTCTGGTGTCGCTGAAAATCTCTCTGTACCTGTGCTCATAAGCAGTCTGTGCGAAGTCTGTGTACCCTTAGTGAGTACTTTGAAAGACCACTGTGTCACTTCACTCACAGCTCTGCCAGGAATGATGTGCCAGTAAACCTCAGTGTCAAATTCTGCTTATTTGAACTACCCAGAGCATCAGCATGGGTAACTAAAATAAGCTATCAAAGAGAGAAGAGCAATTTAGTATTACACAATTTGTTTTCTAGAGGAGGCAGAACACCCAAACAAACCAGCTTGATTTATGTGTCAGTTTTTAAGTTCAGCATGCATCTAGTGCTTAGTTGTGAAAAGTGCTGAGAACCCACAACTCCCATTGAATCGGTATTTGCTTCCAACCTAAAGAAAATTAGAGAAGGCTATTTCTGAGGGCTGAGGGAGCTGGCACTCAGAGTAAGTGATAGGGATTGGCTTGGCAAGTAAATATCATCATCTTCCAAAATTGTTTCTGATCCAATTCTCATAATGACAGCTAAGCTTCCAAATCAAGTCAGAGTCAGCAATACCAGCAAGTTGGAGCCCTTCCTTTTCACACTCCAAGTGTTTTTCTGCCCTCCTCTGTAGCCCTCCGACAGTCCTGATTTCCACTTCCCTCCTCTCTGAGGCCGTTCTCACCCCTCCTCTCCCTCCCCATAAGAGGCTGGCAGAGCCCTGGCAGGTTGCAAGGTCTCTCTGCTCCGCTCCCCCAGTTGCAGGTGAAGCAGCAATGCTTTCCAGCTGCCCCAGGCAGACCAGCAAAGGGCCCCTGGTGCTCTTTGCAGACGTGGACATAGCGTGCTCGGGCACCTCATGTACTTTGGAGCTAGGTTTTAATCTCAAAGCAGCTGGGGAAGCAGCCTGTGAACATGTGCAGCCCTGAGCACTATCAATATACTTCCAGTGGCAGCAGAAGGTACTCGGGGATTAACTGTGTACCAAACCTGCTGCTCCTGGCTCCAGCCTGAGGAACCGTACTGTCCTGGCCTGTGCTGCAGGGTCGTCCCTGCCAGCCCTTCCTCCCCGGGCACTCTTCTTTTTGTGCCTCTCTCTCTCTCTTTTAAACCTGCACTTGGTAAGAAGGGCAGAGAGGAATTGTCATCCACAAAGTTGCAAAGAAAGAGCCCAGCAGATACTGGCAAGTTTTCTCTGTTTTAAGTAGTTTAGTGTTTTTGGAGGTTTGGTTTTGGTTACCTGAAGTTGACAGTTGCCAACCCAAAGCACTGAGCAGTTCTATCAAGTCTTAAGAAATCCATGGAGTATTTCAGCATGAGCAGTTCATGGAGTATTTGAGCAAACAGCCAGGCTCCTAGTTTGACTGTTAACTACCTATTAAATATTGTCACTTGGAAAGCCCATAATAATAATATTAGGGAAAAATCTCTGTCCTGGATGCAGACATGTCCGGCGATGATAGAGGCGGGGGGGGGATGGGGGGGAACCTGGGGTGAAACAGCCACTGTCCCTAATCAGGTGAATAGGAGGGCTGTGGCCTTTTAAATCTTATCTTCCAAAAAAGTTCTGTATGGAAATGGCGTTTCTTTGTTTTGATGGAAGATTTTATTGGAAACTCTTACCAATTTAAAAATACAGAGAAGCTTAGTAAAACATGCCTTGAATCACACTTTCTGTAAGGATTTCTCTCCTCGTTTCTCTGTGAGGAACAGGACATCCTGTGTTTCAGTAAGGCCATGTATGTAGGGGCTTTTTCTCCCCTCATTAACAGAGCTTTTAGTCACATATTCAGTCGCATGTTTTTTGAATTCTGTCTAAAATAGCCTGCTTGCAAGCTGTGTTTCCTAACAAGGGAAAAAAAATCCTTTCCTTAAATACCCCCTTCTGTAACTCAGAGGAGGATATGGCCTAGCATCTTGCTAAGAAAAACAAAAGGAATAAAAGTTGTAAATTGATACATGATAGATTCCACTTCTACATTTTCATTAAAGATGTTCCTCTGGACTGAAGGGCAGAAGGAGTACATGGTATTCATGAAGTCACCTTAGCTTAGCAAGCAATAGTAGTACAAATACTTTTAGCTGTAATTATGAATTTTGCTGGCACATCACTAAATTAGCCAAGTGACAAAATTAGCTGGCTGTTTGGCTAACAACCAAAAAGAATTAATCTGAACCACTGATGTTACTATCCCTGGGCTGTGCAAGGCTTTTAATAAACCACAGAATCAGAAGGAGTAAAACAGGAAAATGTAGCTTGCCACGAGCAGTGTTTTGTAGGAGTATATCACTTACAAACCATTTAACAGATGGGTAAAAAAGTGCAAGCTATGATGATGAGTAAACAGACCTGATCCTGCTACCCCTGAAGTAAACCAGCATAAATTTTATTGACCCCGAAGGAAAAGGCTCAAAAGATGTAAACATAAGAATATAAGTCTTTATCGGTCAGAGACTTTGGGGAGAAGAAGAAGTCAGTTCTTTCATAAGATGGTGTTAAATTTTCATCTAAATAGAAATGCTCCGTTGTATACAGCATTTTGAACATGTTCAAAACAAAGCAGATCATTCTGTGCATCTCATATATATATATATATTATTTGAAGACAGACTTATAAAGACCAGTATGAATATCAAAACTTCAGTTAGTATAGATACAGATCTAAGTCTTAGATGGTGGGTGATGCCTTCCACTGGTGTAGTACACATTTGTCATGCAAAAGGCCCTTAAAACTTTGTCAAAACCAAGACTATACCAGCCTATACAGTTTCCTTGAGGAGGCTTTGAAATCTTATGCATCACACAGACACATCACTGGCAGCTTTCAGCCCAACAGTATTGCTGCAGTAACTACTGAACTGAGAAAATCAAATAATACAAAACTTCAGTTAAATTAAAGTTACTTGCATTTAGGAAATGAGAGAGAAATACAATTAATGGTAAAACGCTTTGTGTATAGCATCAGTAGGAGAGGGGATGAAATCACAGAAGATAAAACAGCAAGATCTTTCTGTGACAGGAGATGGAAATGTATGACAATTAATGTTAAATGTTAATCTTATTTTCATCCAGATACAAAACTAGGAAATCCATTTATCCTGCAATGTTGCTTCTCTTCCTCTTGATAAATACTACCATCATGACCAGTCCTTTAACAAGATGGCAGTAGAAACATGACTTCTGTGGGATGCCAGCAGTGGCAACATTAGGATGGCAGCAGCTGGGTTAACGTCCAGCTTGGAACTGCCGGACACATGGCCAGATGCCGTGTGTGTGAATTCAGAAATAAAGGAAGGACAGTAGAAATCATAATAAGTAAATACAGAATAGTTCCGCAAAAATATTTTTTTTTCTCTTGAGAAAATAATAAAAGCGGCATTTAAATCGGCAGAGAAAAAAGGTTCTTTTCCCCTCTGCTGACCTCGAGGGCTTCTAGAGCTGGGCTCCTCTTGGTGTAATTTAGAGTTATCTCAGAGCTGCCTACTGTAATCAAGTCCCCCTCTCAAAAATTCAAGAGCGGTCCCTGTGCCAGCGGTGGCCAGGAACAGGTGCTGGAAGTTACCAGTGTGGCTTTCTGGCTGAGAGATCACAGCTGGTACCTCAATCCAGCTTTGTAAACTGGCAGAATAATAAGGTTGTCACTGGTTAGTTTAAAAAAAACAAAAACAAAAACAAAACAAAAAAACCTCTACAGCCCAAAAAAACCCCCCAACAAACAAAAACACAAACAAAACAATGAAACCAAAATGAATCCTTGCTTACCTCTTTCCGTGATCGTCCGTGATGCCTTGCATGTGTGCTGGTGCACTCTGTCCGAGGTGTTTGAGTAGTGCTGCTGCGTGGGAGCGGGCTGAGCCCCCAGCTAGCGCAGGGCAGCTCTGCTCCCCCCGTGCCCCACAATCTCTTCCTCCCAGTTGCACCCACCACCTCTGCCACGGCACCAAGGCGCTGCAATTAGAAACAGCCTGGCAGGGGCTGTGTAGCAGAACATAGACAGACTCCGGTGTTTTAGCTCAAAGCGGTTTTGACAGTAGGCTGTGCACCAATGACTGCTTTTAGAACATCCTCACAGATCAGGCAAGATGTCCTTAACCTTGCCTTAAACTAGAGAAAACATGAGTTTGCCTAGTAAGTGAGAGAGATTTTGTTTACCAGTTTTAGAGACTTTTTTTTTCTTTTGTATGAATTTAAAAAGTTCATTCAAATGTCTGAGAGGATTTCAAGTTCTGGCAATACAATTAGCTGCAGAGCAGAGGGTTAAGGGAAAAGGATATCAAACAGCAAAGCATAAGGGGGACACCAGACCTGAAATAACCAGAGAAGCACCAGATGAAAACAACTATTTCTAAAAAACTTGAAACCTTTCTAGATGCTCTCAAGAATATTTAAAATATTTCTAAAGAGCTAAAAATGTTTTTAGATAATAACCTGTTTTGGTTAGTGACAACTCTTTCTGTTTCATACAAATCTTAGTGCAAGGTAGAGCTGCAAGAGGCACCACAGGGTCATCTAATCCGTTACCTGAAGAGACAGACTACTAGATGTTTGTCTAACTTCCTTTTAAAAATCTTCCATTTCAGAGATTCCAAAATGTCCCTGGAATAATGTCCCCTGGAACTTATTCTAGTGTCTTACTACCTCTTATTAGGGAGATGTTTGTGCATTGTTTAGCTCAGGTATCACTCAGCAATTCAAACTTGTTGTATTTGTTGTGCTCAGACAGCAGATTCTCTTCTGCATAATAGATAAGGACAACATTACTGCCCTCTTTTAAATACCTATAGACTGCTAATGACGTACACCAAGCAAATACAATTCTTTTGTTGTTGTTTCATATGGGTTTTCAAAGTTTCAGTAATTTTTTTTTTGTTTAGTTCTAGATTCTTTTATGATTCCACTCTATATTATCCGAAATGAAGATGAAAATGTGAAAATATTTTTTCACCTTTAAAATGTGCAACACTAGGATTCTTAATCTCAAATTACATTTTGCTCTGTGTTCTGGGTTAAGCAGAGACAGAGTTAACTTTCTTCATAATAGCTAGCAAGAGGCTGTGTTTTGGATTTGTGCTCAGAAGAAAGCTGATAAGAAGCGATGTTTACAGTTGTTGCTTCTGGGAGCAGTGCACCCCCCTCCTGGGGGAATCGTGAGTGTAGTTTCAGGACCCTCCCTGCTCCGGGATCGTTAGCTGGGAACAGGCTGAGTCTTTATCATCGGGTGGGGGGCCAGTATCACTGTGTATCACTCATTTGTATATAGTATTATTTTCAATATTATTGTAGTTTAGTTATTAAATTGTCCTTATCTCAACCCACAGGTGCTTTTTTCCCTTTACCCCTTTAACTCTCTCCCCTATCCTTGGGGGGGGGGGGGGAATTGTGTGAGCAGGTGTGTGGTTTTGGCCCCCAGCCAAGGGCTAACCCATCACACTCTGATCATTGAAAAGATAAACATAATTATAAAAGCATTTAGAGGGTTAATATGCAATCAAAATAAAAGATTTGATCAAGATAGGGCATTTTTTTGCCCCAGGGATGGGTGGGTAATACTTTAGGACAGCAGAATTTCCAATTTTTTAAAATTTCTGGCAGCCTGCTACAAGATTAATTAGTTGAACAACTTCAGTTTAAATATTTCATAGGAAAAAAAGCAAGGTTAAGAAAAAACAAACTGTATTTCAAACAGTAGAGTGAGATAACTTTGTATGAAACTCCTCAAGACACTGATGGCAAATATAGATCCTAGAAGACAATAATAATTACTAGTTCTTTGACTTCTCCCTAGAGTTGAAAAAAAATATCAGTAATAACAACCATTATCCTAACTCTTCAGCACGCAAGCTTTGCCTTCTAAAAAGTGCTGTTAAACAAATTCAAATAAATAACAGTACAATCAGTGAAATTCACGCAGGATTGGCTCTTGCAATGTGCTCTTTAAAGACAGATGATCTGTCAGGAAAGACATCTTTTTATTTAAGCAGATGACAAGAAGTATTTGGCCTGATCTTAGCCATAAAACAAAAACACTTCATGTTGTCCTGCGTTTAGTGAGAACCAGGACTGCCACATGGAAATCTGCAGGCTGCCATTCCAACGTTAGAAAAACGATGCTCCTCCTTGGGATGAGTCATTTGAGTTGAGCTGCAGAAGTTACGTGTTTTCTTATCTGTCGGGAGAACATTCCCCTCGTGTTTTCCATCTTTGTTTGTGACTCACTCATGATCATTTGATGATCCTAAAAGAACAACAACCTTCTTCTTGAAAGCATGCAGCCAGTACTGGAAGCCTTCGCAGGCTGTATGATAGGAATACCAACTGGGTTAGAAATATAAACAGGAAATTCAATAAGGCTGGATTTTGTCATACTGAAGTCAAGGGGCAGCTTTGTCACTAACTTGCATAATCAAGCCCCAAGTGAACTCAACAACACAAACACTACATTATTTCAGTACATGGTTCAGTGCTATTTTTTTAAGTAAGACTCTCCTGTCCTTAATAATTGTTCCTTGTAATAAATCTGTTTTCAAATCATGATTTTGGCTAAATAAGATGATCATTAAAATCTTGGCCTGTGACTTTTTTTAACCATAATTTTTCTTACAAATAATGGACGCTACTCATTGGAAATAGGCACTTCTTGGAAGAAAGAAAATGTCTTTTTAGCAAAGTGTTTGCCCTCAGAGGTAGGCTGGTTTGTATAGAGACTGTAAGAAGAATAGCAGTAAATGTCACTGAATTTTTAATTCTGAAAATTAGATGATGAACTCTCAATTTAAAATTATGGAAACTTATCTCAATTTCACAGTTACCCAGGATGTTCCTCAGTCTGTGTTTGGGGAAATGGAGGCTTGTCTGGAGCAAACTGCAGTAATTAGCATGTTACTTCTGTGTCATTTTAATAATTCATATTATAAGTCAGTTAAGAAAAGAGCAGAATTTGGAACATTTCTTTTTATCCCCGTCACAGCCTGGGACACAGCACACACATTCTGAACATACCTCAGTCTGTGCAACCTGAAAAAACCTAAAGAAAATCTCAGTAAACTTCCTTACTTGAGTAAATTTTTAACCTCAAATACAGTGTCTAGCACACTGGGGAGCAACACCAAGATTTGGGAGGGGTTTAACTGTGTGGTTCAGATCCTTGAGTGTACAGTGAGAACCTGTGCAGCTTTCATTTGTGTTCAAAAAGAATGGTACATTCTTCCAGTCTGCTGTAGATAAATTTAGTGGTCCTGTTCAGGTTAGTAAAAGTCATGCAATATCAACACAGAAATTACCCCATAGTGATTTTGAATTAGCAGAGAAAAATGGGCTCTCTCCATGTAATAACAGCTCCTTTTTGACCCTTTGTTTTTAATTTCTATTAATACAAATTATTTGAGCATTAGTATGTTGGCTGTAATTAGCTTTCAGCTTTCCCTTTTGATTTAAATATTGCCAGACTCCATTAAAACAGCTGTGTGAAAGCCAGGAAATGGTTTACTAGTGAATTCCAAGTGTGTGTCTTTGTTGCAGTGTAACTTGAAAGGTCACAGCAAGTCATCTCATTGCTTGTTATGTACTCTATTAATTACACTTTTAGTGTGTAAGCTATCAGATAAACTGTGTTGAGTTCTGGTAAAACATCCGATGTGTCTGAATCATCATGGTCGCAAAACATGACAATGTAAGAAAATGGTTCTGACATCTGTTACAAACCTTTTGATATGGGTCTAGCTCCTTCTTATTTTAATTGTCAGTGACATTCTCACCTCCACTGCTCCTGCTGTTGGCCCCTTTGCTTCTCAGTGCAGGGAAGCTTGGCAAATCCAAGAGCAGCAAGCTGCCTTCCCCTTACATTCGTGGCATGTGCTCCGTCCAGGCAAGAACATAGGAATTCTGTGCAGCTTCTAAGTATTTGTCTCTCTTAATTCCTTCAGAAGGTGTGTTTATACTGTATCATTTCTCTAAAGAAACTTTGTCAACATGAAAAATGAAAGGCCTGAGAGTTAGAAAAAAATTAAGACTCTGAGACTGATTTAGCTTTATCTAGTATCTGCAAAAATTGATGAATAACAGCGGCAGAATTGGTATTTGCCTAACCCTGCAAAGTGTTGACTCCTCTGAGTGATGAAATGCACCCTGAATTCCTAAGCTCTAAGAGAATATATTTTTCCCCATTTAATTAATCAGAAAATTTACCATGTTGAGACAAAGACTCATCATTT
>NW_010120315.1:65215-100383 GCF_000699245.1 Pterocles gutturalis
GTGATTGCATCCTGATACACATGTGGAGCTTATACTCATGTGTCAGTACTTCAACAATGTCATCTTTCAACCACCAGGCAATTAAAGCTCATTTTAAAGCAACTTGCTGAGCATCAGATTGGAACATTGATCACTTTTTTGGACGTATTTAGTATTCTATTATATTTAGTCCTGAAAAGTTGAATTATTTCCTCCTAGTTTCAGTACATGAAATTATGAAGTTTAATATTTGAGGACAAATAAGAAAAAACATACTATCTTACATAAGGATGTTATAAAATGGCAGCTTTCAAATTACTTAGCCTTTGTAGGAATTACAGCTGACAAAGCTGAGCAACCATTTTGGCTCTAATAATTCTTGTGTAGGGTTAGGATAGCTAGATGGCAGGATAAACAGGAATTCATTGCAATAATATTCTTTTGAAAAAAAAAAACATTTTTTTATCTAGAAATCTTGGCACAGTTTCAAAATGTCAAAATTGCTTTTATTTGCTACAAGGTATTATGTGTTGACAAAATTGAACTACTTTCCCCCTAAAAATTGATTTTTATGCAGACATTTTTGAAACAGAGTTATTCAGCTCACCAGCTGAAAAAAGACAGTAGAGTAGTTCAATGGCTCTGTTATTACTGATGAAGGAGGTACCTGTTAAACCCCAAACCTAATTCACTGTTTTCTTTCATCTTGCTTATTTGTTGCATACAACTCAATGTGAAAAAAAAATGGAAAATATTAGAAACACAGTGTCAGCCTTGACTGTTACATAGGGGCCAGATTTTGTAAAGAAACTTTAAAACAAACTAACAAACAAAAAAAAACCCCACAACCAAAAAAACCCAAACATACAGAAGATCCTTTCTACTGGAATTTTAATTACAGATTCACTTTTCTGGAAAACATATGCAGGTACCTAGAAGGTCACAGACATGCCACAGTTAAGTAACTGCATTCAGCTCTCCAAAGTATTCCCAAGAAGTGCATTTCCAAGCCCCCTGTGAAGATATTCTTGAAACAGAATTTAATCATCTTGTGCATAAATATTTGTGCTGGGAAGACTATTTACATAAATAAGGCCTGGAACACAGGCAATAAAAAAAGAGGTCTGTTAGTTTCATAGATAAGGAATGGTTCCAGACAGTTGAAAACAAAAGCAAAAAAAAAAAAAAAAAAAAGTTTTTCAGAGCGTAGATGGATGAACTGCTTATTTAACTGTGGCAGATCTTACTTCCTAAATTAACACATTTTATATATTCCTGGGGTAGGTCAAATTTTGATACTACAATATGTATTTAAAGTTAGTGTCCACAGCCTACACTGGTGTAAATTGGCATAGGTCTTTGGGCACAGTGCTGTCTGCACTGATTTTATAAACTGTCAGCCTGCATTGTGAAGTTGTTTCTATTCTTTCTTTTTGAGAAGAGATTGCATCATGAGATCGGTCCCAAAAGTCTTGACAGTATAATTTTTGAAACTATTTACATTCCTGACACTGCATAATAAAATTTTTATTCTGTTCTTTTGTGACTTTCTTATTGCTCACTTTTGAAACATAGTGCTGTATTATCTTCCACTCCTGTTATCCATACTGAGCAATAAGAGGACTGTTATGGCCTGTTTTAATAAGCCTATTGCAGATTTCTGTGTTGATTTGACATACCTAAGTGTTGTAAAATAGTTTATGAGGAACAACCAACTAAGTAATATCACATTCATATTGTTGGAGATGAAGTGATTGTAGATGAGGAATAAATATTTGAAGAAGACACAGTCCGGTGATTTCAGCTGCTGAGCTAAGAAACAATGGTGAGTCCATTGGACACTACAGGGCTCCGTGCTTGAGATGTAGGAACTTTAGGGCTGGATGCCACATGCAAACTTCCTATGTACCCATGCCTTCGCATGGATGTACACATGCATTAATATGGATGTAGGCATGGTATTGGAGAGATTTATGTTCAGAAGTGTCTGAGTCCTAAAGGGCCAAGGGCTTTACAGCAGGGTTAGGCATCTGCTTGCTGGCTGTGGCATGTGTGTGACCATTCAGGTGTCTGTGGGCTTGAGTGATCTGAGAGGGTGCCTGTGTATTCGGAAGCGTGCATACCTACATCACCTTCTCAGCAATTTCGTGTATAAATATATAGGAAAGACAGAGATCTATTTCTATACCTGTTTACACGCCTTTTCTGTGTTCATGTGGTATGCATACGGAGCTTTGCACTGAGGCCTGGAGGGGCTGATGCTGGACACTGCCTTGTGCCCCGCAGGCAGGTGCGCTGGGTGTGCTTTGAAGCCCAGCACAGAGGTTGACTCTATTGAAATGACTGCGTACGTTCATCTGCTTAGTAATGCAAGTGCAGACTTCTTTATGGGTAAACAAACGCGACGAATCGGATAGCACCAAGCCAGCATTTAAGGGGGTGTGTTTCACTGTGGGCTCCATTAGTCTGCATTAACAGCTGGCAACATGAGCGGTTGTTGGCTGTTTTCTCTCTTGCTCACTCACAGCCTTGCTACTCAACTATTTGGACATTGATATTCTTCCCAGGGATACTTTTGTTTTCCAAACCAAACTACACATGACCAAAATAACCTGTTATCCCCCATTTAAACACTCGGCCTTTGCACTTGGGTTTTTACAGAAAAAATTACACGATCAGAAAGGAGAAATGCCATCATATGACCCACCACTTACCTAATGAAGACTGTATTGAGAAGCTTGACTATTTTTAGGAAAGAATAAATAATAAATATTTATTAAAGTCTCTAAATTCTTAGAATTATTTTTTTTTTTTCACAGATTCAAAGACATCAAACTAGTTCCCTGCATGTACGGTCATGCATTTTCAAACGAATGTTTTCTGTCTCTCCAAATTGTATCAAAATTAATAGGTAAATTTGGAATTTGATTTTTATTTTGCACAATAATTTATGAGGAAATGAAGTGTATTAATTACATTGGCAAAAGTATGCTATCTGTCACACAGGACTTAATTGTATATGGTATTCTGAACAGAGGGAGGCTCCCTTAGCCCTACACTCCTGCCAACCACAAATTGTAAAATCACATTAATAAAGCACATGGAATATAATATAGTCACAGCAGTATGATAACAGTCACTCATCTTTCACTTTTGGAAGAGCAACATACATTAGCCATTAAATTTATTTAATGTTGCTGTTGTCACTGTTCCTGTGAGGAGACCATATTTACATATTTGCACTCTTTAAACACTTAAATTCATTAATAAGAAACTTCATTTTCATTCATGTATGTAGAAGAAAGTGACCATGTTTGGATCATGGAAAAAAGTCCGAATTAAGACAAAGATGTTTTAAAAAATGAACACCAATACCCATGATGAAGCAGGGGAAGAGAGCAAGGAGGAAGGAGTGGCAAAGACAACATGTGGTGAACTGACTGTGCAACCCCCATTCCCTGTCCCCCTGCATGGCGGAGGCAGAGAATTCAGGAGTGAAGTTGAGCGTGGGAAGAAGGGAGAAGTCTTGCTTCTGCTGCAATCTGAAATTTAGCTCAGACCAAAGCAATAATAAAATATATGAAATTTAAATAATAATTCCTTTATTAAAAACTCTCATCTGATTTAATTTTGTGTTTTTCCATTTTATTTTTTCCTATCTATATCTATTTCAGACATCTTGGGATGCCCGTACTATTCTTCAGGAACACTGCAACAAAAATTATCATGAGCCCTTTAAAGACAGAAGAGTGGTTTGTAATAATCATCCATCATGCATGTTCTTCTTATAAGCTGCTATCAGAAATGCTAATGCATTATGTTCTTATTCTAAGAAATTACAGTACTGTATGTATTCCAGAGATAACATGTAGGGGAATCTCACCAATAAGTTTTACTTCATTTTCTATGTTGGTATATACTGTAAATAATAGAACTTGGGTATTATTTTTTTAATATTAATGTTATCCTATATATGGAAATACACAAAAAGATGTCTTAACTGGAATAAGCCAAACACTTTAACTACTGCATTGACATTTATGCTTGAGAAAGTTCAGGCCTGGAAGCTCTTGCACAGCAAGTTAAAAGGCCAATACCAGCCTCTGACCCAAAAGGGAACATTTCAGTTCAGGCTCAATCAATTGAAAATGCAGGGCAGAATATGCCTTTAGATTACGTAGTTTGCATTACAAGATACACAAATATTTTCCATCAAGCTGAGCTAATTCAGGTTTCTATTTTGACTAAGTATGTAGAATAACTATAATTTATGACCTATTAAGCAGACTGTTTCCAATGTGTAAGAAATCCTAATTAGGACCACTGTTTTTAAAAAGGAAACTCACAATTTCTTTTATATCCTGTCATCAAAGGCACAAAAGAGAAGGCTTTTCTTCTTGTTTTTGTTGTTTTGGTTTGTTTTTTTCCGTGCTCTCTATTGAATGTCAAGAGGCCATACACATACTACTGTATAGTCATGTCTTTGAAGTCTCCAAAGAATTTCAGTATTCTCATAGAGTTTATTTCTTGAAATACATATTTGCCTCATGAAATCATGATTCCTGAGGGAACCTGTGATTGGCAAACCATCTGTTAGGGCTCTTTTCTTACAACCGAATTTATTGGGGGGATCTGAGCATAGGGGAAAACAGCATTAAATAACACTTGGGGGCTTAATGTACGCTCCAGGGCCTCATGAAAAGAGAATGCCATGAACAGAAAGTCTTCCAAACTCATTCCCATTCGCCCTTCTGTCCTAGCGAGTCCTAGCTGCTGCCCCCAAATGGGGCTTGAAGCAGAACAGAGGGTTGTAGACATCTGGGAACACAATGACGTACAGATCAGCATCAGTATTAGTAGATACTGCTGAAAAGTAGGTAATAGACAAGTAAGTAAAAGACAAGAAAAATAATGTTCAGAAGCACCAGCATAAAACAGTATGTTGATAAAATGAAGACAGTGGATCAGATACTGTGCAGAGTGGCTCAAAGCCAGCATAGCTCACTGATCCACAGTTATTTGGACTTGTTTAATCAACATAATTATTCCCACGACACCCACCCTTGGGCAGGAAGGGGTAGCAGGAGTACAGTAAATATGCTGTGAATTACATAAGCCTTTGCTCTTTTTCTAGCGAGATCATCAATTGCACTTCTTCAGTTTCATCCTGAGACCAAGGTGGGCAGCCAGGACTGACTGACACCAAGGTAAGCTTTGCAGCTTTCCCCAGGCTGTGTTGTACATCACACGCGCGTGCCTCAGCCACCACTGGCAGTCTGGGCAGCAGAGCTCAGTCCTGGGATCTGTGCACTGTTCAAAGCTTCCACTCACCTTCCTGGGGTTTGGGCTCAAAGCATCACTTGTTGTGAACACATAATGTGATGTGATTGAGGTCAGTCAGTCTGTATATTGTCTGACAGAAGAAAGCATGAGGTATCCTGATTACGCTTGCTTGATGCCTGTTTTCATCTTTTACCTCATTTGAACGTTTATGTCTTAGACTCATAACAGAAATATATATATGAAGCGTGTTTTCTTGTAACCCATGACCTTGTTTTTACTACTTCCTGATCATAAAGTTGCCTTTCTTAGGGACAGGAGCATTAAAGAAGGTCAATGTGCCATCATACTCTCTCTATATGTGGCTGTATAGTTCATGCCTTCACATTACAGAGAATCAGCGGGGTTTGAATGCTATAGATACCAGAGCAGCGCCCAAGCAACCAGTGTGGAAGCCTCTGCTCTTTCAGATAAAGCAGTAAAAGTACCGGCGTGCATCCATCATATGATAGGAAGATGTGTTAAGGCAGATTAATGCCGTTAGGGTGAGTAACACCACAAAGCTGAGAGGTGTGATTCCTGGGTTCAGGCTAATGGGCTGCAAGGCCCAGCGAGGAGCACGGGGTGCGCCTGTCAGTTGTCAATCCGGAGGGAAATGAGGGCTGCTGCTGAGACTGAAAGGCTTCCTTATATAAAGACTGAAGTCTCTCTCCTGTGCCTGAAGTGATAAAGTTTATTTTTCCAAGGGAAGCTTTCCTGGGTATCCTCTATTTCAAAAGCAAGAAAATGCAATTGGCTGTACTTACTGGCACAGCTTTTGGGGAAATAAATGCCTGAAAAGCTACTTTTTAGTTATTGGGAATGCAAACAAAAGAATCTTGGGTCAAAGCTCACTCTTTTCATAGGCTTTTATTTCTTCAGTATAGATTAGATTTCTGCATAGATTTGATATTACCTAAACTATTTTGCTTGAACGCTGTCATGTCGTTCTCTATGTGAGCCCTGCCAAAAGAATATTGACTGTTGACTGTTTTCCTCTAAGGCTTTAAGGTGTGTTTTCAAAAGTGCCTCTAGGGCTTTTTGTTTCTTCTTGTAACTCAAAAGAAATCTTGCATGTGCATCCTTTCTTTCTTCCTCTTTGCATTCATCAAAAATGAACAAAGGATGATGTGGACAGTGAGTTACAGTCATAAATAAACCATACATCTATCTCAAGTTATTACTGTGAAAACTCTACTTTGTTGAAGAGAGTATTTACTGAAAGCCTCTTTTGTATATCAATAGTGTGGAAGTCACCGGGGGTACAACACAGGAGTAGAAATTCTTTGTTGTTTTGGCTCTTCGGTTATCGCAGTTGCACATGCATACCGTGGGCTGGTAGCAGAGATCTACAGAAGGTCGGTCACATAAGCGTATCCCTAATGGATCACGGTGCTGTGGGTCCCTCCCTAAGGATTCAGAAGGTGTTTCTGCAACGGCAAACAACTTCCACTAACTTCCCAGGCTTCCAGAAATGCTAATCAGCAGTTCTAGTCTGCAGCACATTTATTACACCCTGACGTGCTGGAGACAGCCTGTTACAAATAGAACTGCCTCGTGAAAAATGCTGTTCCAGTGTTTTATAATAAAGTGCACCAATTAGATGCATTCATTAGGACAAACTGCTTGTCTTTTCTTATATTAGATCTTTTAAAAGGCACAATGCATTTCATAGCTCATTCCACTCTGTATTATTATTAATTGAACAGAGCACATTACAAAGTTTTAATCCAATAACTGTAAATACATAATGAATAATATTTCCTTGGAGGCTGCCAGGGTTGCAGAAGCCTCCTCTACAGCTTTGCATATTCAGAATAAGATGTATTATCATAAAGCCCCCTTTTCCCATGCTGTCGGTTCCCCACAGGTATTGCAGGGACACTGCCAGAGCCAGGAATATTGCATGCGCAGTAAAAGACAAATGCATCATTTGTTAAAAAGCAAATTAGGAGCCAAGCCTAAAATGCAGCCTTTCAACTTTCTCTTGTTGAAAAGGGTCATGTGCACCAGTTCTTCATGTTGTCTGCAGATCCCTGGATGCCAAAAGGAAAACAATGTTTTAATTTTAGCAGCATGAGGATTCCTAACTGCAGCGTATTATTTATAAAGGGTAAAAGGCAAACACTAAATGAAGACAAAAGGAAACATTCTGTTCCTCTCTGGGGGAGCACAACATTATTATAGAAGGTTGTGATTGGGCATAGTAAGATGAATTGAGCTGCTGTTCCTACTGACAAGGACATTACTTCTTAGATTCCTACTAATACATGAGGTAGCTGGCACTCCCCAGTTATACTCACGTAACGGATATGATCTACTACTGCGAAAGCACCCTGAACGCAATGATGAAGATATGGGTTTCTGTATAAAAGAAGACTGGGGCACACTGAAGTGATTCCTGTTTTTATTGTACATACTGATGTTTTCATATGGAATAAGCATTTGCAGTAACTTATGCTTGGACAGTAGTCAAGGTGCTTAGCAGAGATAATTAGCTTGAAGAGAAGTAGTGCGTTAATACAGTCCTATGATGAATAATGTAGCCCTGTAACTTCCAATTCCAAGCTATTTTATGGTGAATAAGCATGAAAAATGGCTCGAGAGGGAGATAAGGTCTCTTCATACATATCCTTGTAGCCTTATCTGTTAACCTGCTGAAAGTTACAGCAACTTGAGTTATTTTCAGAAACTCAGATTCATGCTCTTAATCAATGAGGTATGTTTTTGCTTGATCCAGGTGTTTCACACCTATGAATCTGTGGTCCCATAGTATTCTTTTCCCAAGGCCTGATCCTGTGCCAACTGAAAACACTAGTTTTGCCCCTATCGCCCTTTTGCCCTGAATATATCCCACAGATGTGAAAATTCTACACCTTCCATCCAGCAGGATCACATCATAGTGAAGTGGAGCAGTAAGATAGATAACAAATAGTTAAAAATAAGAAAAAAAAATGTCTAAGAATAGTTGCTACTAAAAACCTGCAAACCTGGCAACTGGCTTTCACAACAGACCAATCTTAAATTTGCTCTTCACTGGTTTTGGCAATATCACCAAATGCATTATGTTGCTAAGCTCTGTCAGGACTCTATGGCTATCTGGGATTATTAAAGGTCTCATTCTTTAGTTCCCATCACTTCATCATCGTTCCATTAACTACCTGATGATGAGTATGCAGAAAGGCAGTAGTATAACACATACTTTGAGGCAGGGATAGCAAAGTTTCAGCGCTACACTTCTTGTAAGTGAAGTACTTCTTTATCAGTTTTGAAAGCACAAATTGCAGTGACGTGTGCTTTTACCTGGCAGAGAAATATCAAATATTTATCCCATTTGATTGAAATGTTGCTAGCCTTTACGTAAGCCAATCAGGAAAATTAATACATTTAATGACTGTGAAAGTATCATTGCTGAGGGCATATTCCATAAAATTATTTCTGTTGGTATAGTTGGGGCTGGTTAGACCACATAGTAGTTTTCAAAAAGTGACTTGATGCCTGAAGATGAAATTTAGACACCTAAATCCTAACTGTAATCCTAAAATCCATCTCAACTACTGCCTAACTGTGAAGGCACCTGACCTCCATGGGTTCCTCCCTTTTAATCAGAAGATTCCCCAGGTATCAATAAATTGACTCTGAAGCATATCTAATTAGAACTTTGTCTGTAGAAGACTGAGAAGATTTACAGCATGTGGCTACAGGATGTTAACTTTTAAAAGATGTATTATCCAAGACTGAGCTTCACCACAAATGCAGTAGTAGTAACTATTTTCATTTAAGGACATAAGGAAGAACCAGAACACCAACTCTGCTTTATGTGCTTCCACACATTTGTGTGGGCACGCTACTAGGAAGTGTAGTGACTATAAAATAATTACCCCCAATATGTGTGAGCACCAGCTTCAACTCAGTCCTGGTCTTAATCTAGAAAAATAGAGCAGATCTCTTTCTTCAGCTATGTTTTATGAGAAAAGTATATTCTCTATCTTAAGGAGAGAAAACGAGTCCCTCCCTACCTTCAGTTGAGTTTTCCAGGAGCATCTTCTCTCAGTAACCCAGAGTGAACATCTGAGTCTTAAGGAAAGAATAACAGATGGTATGACCTTTTCCAGGAGCATCTTCTGTTGGAAAGCTGACAGTAAAAATACCAGTCAGAATGGCAGCATGCAGTTTAACACAATCTCCAGACATTGCATTAGTAACCTGGATGCATAGAGAGGTTTCAGTATCACGTCATATCAGCAGATATCAAAAAAAATGAAGCATCTGACATTATGGACCTTAGGTCTGCTCTGCAGGTCAAACCCACAGGTTTTCTCCTAATGGGAGAAAGAAATGAGTGCTGATGCTTGAGAACTTAATAACTCAGGCTGGAATGTGGGAAACTCAACTTCAAACTCAAACTTTGAGCATCTGCTCCCATTTTGAATAAATGGAGTGAAATGCGATGTTTGAATGAAAACCTCAAATAGGGAAAGCAAGGACTAAAGCCTGACTGCCAGATTTGAGGTCACAATTTATTCACGTTTATTCCTAAGCTAGAAGTAACTCTTGATTCTCCTGTCTCCAAAGTCATCTCTCAACACAATTATGTGTCTGTGAAACTATTCCAAAGGTTTTGTTTTTTTCACTAATACACAGTAAAAATATATTTTCAAACGTTTAAAAACCTTTTAAATGAAAAGATTATCTTACAGTGGACCTCAAGTCTGTTTTCAAACACAATATTGTTCAAGCGTCATAAAACATTAAAAAAATTATGCTGTACCTCTGTTGTTTTAAAATATTTAAATACTTTAAACCAATCTAAAATAAAGTTGCAATACTGAAAATCTTCAACAGACAGATTCAGGTATAAGAACTACCCAAAGAATCAGAAAATTTTAGATGGTGATTTCTTTTTGCCTACAAAAGCCAAATAATTTTTTTTTTTTGAAACATTTCATAAATGCTTTAAAATGTTTTAAGAAAAAGGGTTTCTTAAAATCCAGGTGGCATTTATTTCACAGTGTGGGGGTGAATGTGTGTGAGTTTCAAATTCAGGATAACACACTCTTCTCCCCCCGGCTTTCACAGTGAATTGAACACTTAACCCCCTTCAGCAATTTTGGAAATCTCGGTTTGTAGGAATTATGAGGAGAAGCCATTACTTGATAGAAAGAAGGAAGAGTTAGTTAAGTTGAAGAAATGCATCTGGATTCCTTTTAAAATAATGAGCACACACAAATAAAAGGGGAATTCTTGACAGAATTCTACAACCCTCTTTTTCCATTTGCATATTAAATTGTACATCCACCAGTTTCCGTTAATTCAGCAAAATAAGAACTTCTTCTACAAGTAATTGCATTATTAGTCTATCTTGGCAGTAATAATCCTAAGGTGAAGGTAGCAAGTAATCATATTTCTAGAAGTGTCTTCTTTTTAATAATTGGTTGTAAAATTATGTTGTGCCTTTTCTGCTCTTGAGAACTTTTCTCTCATCTTCTGCACTGAGCCCCATTTAAACTAAAAGGCAGATTTCTCAAGATTCTTTTGGTTAATACTTGTTCAGCATGTCTGAAACCAATATTCTCACACCTTTTTCAGTTGTGAATTGCTTTACCAAGTGTTATTTTCATTTTCATTAAACTTTTCCATATTACTTTATCTGCTTTATATGATATGAAAATAGAGGTAATACCTTTGTTTCTAAAAGCTTTAACCAATTATGAGAACAGGGACACTGGAAAAGCAATAACTAAACCTTGACCAAACAAACAAGAAAGAAGTGACAACCTCTCCCTCACCTATAGCTCTCACAAAAAGAGTAGTGTTAAAAATCTAAGAAACATTGGTAGCACACTAGTTGCCGTATATCTTTATAAAAGTTTTATCTTGCTTTTACTTTCAGGTTTCTTTTGGCATTTATCTAGGTCAAGCTGTATTTATATATATATTAAATTCTATTAATATTAACATATTCCTTGTTATCTCCTTACCGCCTAGAAAAGAAAAAAAAAATTGTCTACTGGCTATCTTTATTGATTCAAAAATAAATTATTATGGGTGTGAATTTAGAGGAAATGTTTACAACAAATCCTAGAAACCTAGAGCCTACTGTAATCTCTCAAAAGACTGTCAGATGTTGTTTATTGCATATATTGACCAAAGGCTAGAAAAAGCAGCCTCATATCATGGGTCTTTTATCTGTTTAAACAGAAATAAAATGTTCGCCTTACACATTCTTTTTTCATCAGCTAGAAAGATGCTGAACTCGTGTAAATGTAGGGCTCAGAAAGGAAAGAAAAAAACAACAAAATAAATTGTTGAGGCTGCTCCAGTAACTACAGTGAGACAGTGAAAATTAATTCCTTTTCATCCTGATGGCTTGCATTCTTACCATACATTGTTTCATTTTATGAGTCACTCCACTCTATGCCAAGAAAAGGCTTGCCACTATAATTTAGAATGTAAACTCTTTTTTTTAAATTTCAAAACAAAATAAAAACAAAGGTAGAGAGATGAGTGTCAACACTGTATTATTATTTCTGTCTTCCCACCTGTCATTAACATCATTTATTTATTCCAGGTCATGCAGGCACTGAGCAGTAATTACTTGCTTTGTTTAGACAAGTCATTCTGTTTAGAACTAGAGCAATTAGAGATTTTTAAAGAGGTAATTTAATTGTATCATTTATAACTTTTCTACTTTTATTTCTAGAAATGTCATACTCCTAGCTGCATTTTTTACCTAATGTACATTTTATTTAGTACATACCAGGATGACATAATTCCTTTTACACCAAATACTGATTAAAACCCTGTTCTGCACTACATAGTCTTCTCTCACATTTTGAACATTTGCAAATACTGAGTTCAGGGAATGATTCCCGTTTAATAGCTTTGAAATAGTGATGAGGTTGGAAATATTTTCTGTGTACATGCCCAAGCTATGTAGTGTCAAAAAGCAAGAAAAATATTTAAGTTTTCTATGCTTGTAGTCTTAATTTTTCTTTTCCAAAATAAACTGATGTAATATACTGTGGTTTTACTCTCCTAGGGAACATTAACCTTAAGGACTGCGTTGAAATTTGAGGGGAACAGGGAAGTGGACAGATCAAGAGAGTTGTTAAAAAGGAAATGGAAGATCACCTGCAAAAAACAAAACCAATATTAGAGAGGTAACTCAAATTGTTTACCTGTTTTTCAGGGAGCAGTATGGTGGAGGGAACATTTGTCATCTAAATCGCCCAAAATGAGCAAAAATGTTAAGCAGACCAGTACATTACTAAGAGTACTTATATGACCTTGACTAGCTACAAGAATTATTTAATATGATCAGTCTTTTTTCTTTTCTCCACAACACCCATAAGTTAAGAGTTTGCAAATGTTATCCTGGCACTGCCAGAAACAGATTAACATTGACCTCAATATGTCACCAGAAAGGTTTTCTGGAGATTCTTTTGTTTTCCATATGGCATCTTAGTATACTGGAAAGACAAGTGTTCTGTTGTTTCTTTAGTCAAGCAAAGCACTCTTTTCTATTGTCACTAAATATTTATTCATGTCACATTATTTTACGAAGTCGTATTTATTCCGCATCAAGTAGTCCAATGAAACAAACTTTCAGTTTGATGAATGGTGGCTAGATTGAAAAACTGAATTACACAAGATCAAATGTATTTTGTTGCATAAAGGAGGTGTTAATTGCATTTATTCAGTCTGATCATTAAAACACTGGAGAATCCTGCAGCTGGAATTATAAATTAGCATGGCTGAGTCCAAAGGATACAGTAATTACATCAACAAAACTACTTGTATATATGGATGTGTATTCATGTGTGTTTTAGAGTATACTTTTGGTTTTTGTAGTTGTGATATGTGGTGTGACTCTAGGGAAGTGTCAGAAAATTGAGATCACCCCACTCTGCTTTAGATTACCTACAGTTTACATATTTCACAGTTTTTAAACTCAAACACCGAACAGATTGGTTATGTTTTCTCTAGTGAAATTCTTCTCTATTGTACACACAGAACCTCCAGCAAGTGGATCAGGATAACTGTCACAGATATCTCTTTCAAAATAAAAAAAGAGAAGAAAGAAGAGGTCCCAAGTAGCATGTTAGAAGTCCCTCCTCCTCACATCTCCATTCTGCCTCCCTTCGCCAATATTTTGTGATGGGAGGTTGAGAAAATGCATCTCATTTGCTCAGCTGGAAGGGCAGCGGATGAATACAGAATCAGAGGCAGGGCATGCAACCCACCCTGCAGAGCGCAGAGAGCCAGCTGAGCATCTGCATGGGGTATCGTCGTGCTTCAGATAAAGTCCCCTCTCTCTCCCTTCTGCTCCCAGCTTTAGCTGAGACCCAGACAGTCAGAAGCAGCTCAGCATTATCCTGCTTACATTATGCATGTGAACAAATTAGAAAAATTTTACATTCTTAAACCATTCATTACAGTAATTCAACTTTTATTTGCACTGTTGAAATATCAAAATCTGTCTGACATCCTAAACCCAAAACTTTTTATTCTAATTTTGTGTTTTTGTTTACAAAACACTTAAGAAAAAAGTATAAAGTAATTCTATCTCAAGACTTAATCTTACATATTCATATTTCACCCAAATACTTTAGTTCACAAAAAAAAAAAAATCTTCTATTCCAACCCTAACCATTTTCACATACTAAATATTCTTGGACTAACCACTATAGTTCTACCTGTACTACTTCTATACAGGTACTAGACAAGAAGTTCCTGTTGATCTTCTGCTTACTGTTGTAACTTAAGAAACATATTTCTTTCATGTAGTAAAAAGGCATTATTCTAGTTTGTATGACATCTGAGTTAGATTTTCAGAGAAAAAAATTTACAATGATGGTTTGAGAAATAATTAGCAATGTGTCTTGACACTCCACTTGAACTGAATTTGAAATTGTTAAAATTATGTTATTTTTGTATTTTTGGTTTTGTTTTGCAGTCTGGTCAGTTGACAGAGTCTAAAAATTTGTTAAAAATCAGAAGGAGACCTCAAATATTTGAAGATACCGAAGATGGTTCAAAACAAAGACATGGTATGTCAATAATCAGCAGTTAAATTGCAAAAGTATCAGAAGTTCTTGAATATTTCTATTTAAATGAAACTAGCAAACACCAAACAGTTTGCAGAGAATACAAACTGTATTTTTACAAGTATTGTTCTTGTCTGTCAGCTTCGAAACCCCTCTTACTGTTGACTCCAGATTTCTTTGTTGCAATATTTATAAACCTGTTCTCATGTGTCTTTTAAGGAAATGTGAATTAGCCAAATAATGAAGCTATAATTATAATCTGTTTGATAGCTGTTTGAATAGAAAATCAAAAACTTGCTGTTATCCAGCAGCATGCCAGAAAGACTGCCTTCTTTTACCAAAAGGTACTCGTTTTATTACTTGTAAAGATAAAGACTAATTAAATGTTACACAGGCTTTCAGTAATTCAAAAGCTCCTCTAATGAGGAGTACCATCCTGTTCAAAAAGTTATAAGGCAAACAGGTCTGAAGAATGAAGAGAGCCCATGGGAGCACACCGAGTGCCACCGAAGCGGCTCGCAGCTCCGTTTGCTGTTGTGCCCGGGCAGCAGCTGCAGCACCCAGCAAGAGTATTTGTTGGTGCTTCTAGAAACATACAAATTCAAACTGTACATCTCATGTAAGAAATCTCCCCATTCAGGAAACTGTGAGAACCCCTCGACTCCAGTGTGGGAAATCACTTAGGACCAGCATGGATACAGCTCACAGGAAACCCAGGTATCGCTAACTCTGCAAATGCACTTACATGGGTAAACCTTGGTGTCTTTTGAGATGTATTTTGGCTGTGAGCAGGCAGCACGTATCAGACTGCTCTTCCTAATGGATTTTGAGTTCAAGGCTCATGACATACCGAAGTCACTATGGGGCAAGGAGGCAAGTAAATTTACAAATCACGCTGGTTTTCTTATCTTCCTCCCAGCTGTGTAGCCATTTCTACCAGAAGCTACGTTCCATTTCCTTCAGTGTTTTTTACAGAAAGACAGGATTCCAGGCAGATCAGGGTGTGTGCAGAGACACATAGACACAAATGTGTGTGAGTTTGTATATATATGTATGCATGTGTGTGTATATATATGTCTCTGGCTGTAGTACTCCTGTACATATATTTTATATGCTTGTATACATTCACATGTTCCAGGGGTCTGACTGCAGGAAGCAGTGGGTTAATGTGTGACTTCCCTGTGCATTCCCCTTATGCTCAGTTTCCCTTGGACTAGCAGAGTCCCTTGGGACAGCATGGAGTTGGAAAAACTCTGTATTTCTCTTAGTTGGGTCAGCATTGTCTGGAGCAGAGCCCCTACATGAGTGGAAGAGAGCTTACCCCACTCCTCCTTTCAGGTGGGTACTGGGGGAACCGGGAAGGAAGCTGCCCTGACTGCCTCTGCGTGAGCCATCTGGCTCCCCGAGTGCAGGGGAATGAACACTGCTTGAAAGGAGTTAAGCAGCTCATTTCTGAAGACATACTCGATAAAGGCAGGGATTAGAATATCCCACCCATCATGAAGTCTAAGGGCAAAAGTTTAGCTGCAAACTGTTGGTTTGTGCACCTATTTGTGCCTAGTATTTCTTAGAACTCTAAGTGGTTGCAATGCAGGAGGAAGGCTTGGTTTTTTCTTTAATTTTATATTTTAGTGAGTAAGTGCAGTCAAGGTTACTCAAGCTCAATGCTGAGTTTCTTTAAATAAAACTGTATGAAGGGTTAATACCTCATCCTAGGAGTTTGGAATGACATTTGAGCATGAAAAGCAAGATTCATTTAAATGTGAAGCTTTTCAAATTATATTTTCTGTGAACCTGTGCCAACTCAATTACAGAAACACCCTTTATACTGATCTGGTTAGTAAACTGCCTGTTTGTTTGAAATCTCATGCAAATGCTTAAATGTAGTGACATGCATATACTGTATATATTCATTTTCTTGGAGTATTGGTGATTTGGTCATTCTTAAAGAGTCTATTCTGGGAAATAATGTTAAGGAAGAAAAAATTACCTTTACTTAAGAACTCTTTAAAAGGGTTAGAGACAGAAAGAATATGCAAAATGGAATTCAGTGTTTTATATATATATTATGACTACTAGAGAACCTTACTGTTGGGCCCTAAAAGGGACTAAACCTAATTTAGACTTTCACCCTTATATCTCTAGAGTAATGGGAAATAGCCTGAGTCAAAGGTACCATGACCATTCTGATATTTACTCCTCTACATGAAAGACCAGTGATTCTGTGACTTGCTGATGTCCCACTGATAAGGTGGATAGTCCTCTCCATGTTCATCACCACTGCTATGGCCAGAGAGACGGGTGGTGGAACAGCTTTCTGGCATCTGGATGTGGTAAGAGGTCATCTAGTGATGCCATGCCAGGCAATGCATCTGTATGTTCACCACAGGAAAAAATGACCTTGCTGCACAGTTTTTTCAGGAAATAACAAGGCTCAGGGTGTCATTCACATGGAAGAAGAAAAAGCTTTATAAAAAAGAAATAATTAGAACTTCAGTCTTGCTTTTTAAAGGCTTTCTAAAGGAGGCAAAGAAATATTTTTTTTTCATAAAATACAGCCAGACCATGAAGTTCAAAAAACTTCATCGCTTCTCAATAACAAATATATCAATAACATATAATTAAGTCAGTTATCTCATGCCCTTCCAGAGTATAAAGAATATTATCAATATTTGAGGTTCTAAAAGCCATCAGTCCCGAAAATCTTCTGTTTCAGTCTTTGGAGCTGGCAGGAATCAATGGAAATTTTCATCAAGAAAATGGTAAATGGTTATATCTCACATACAAGTTCCCTGAATAGTGAATTGTTTTTCCTGAAAACACTAACTATTGCAAACTTGTGATATCAGGATGGTCTCTGAGTAATCATTGCATAGATATGTTGGAAAGAGGCACATACATCCTCCAGATGTCCTGTAGTCCTTATTTCAGCATACCATTGCATACCACTTTGTCAGCTAAATGCAAATATGGCACAAACTCTTTTCTCCAAAGAGTTAGGTTCATATTTATGTGAACCGCATAACTCCAATTTCCTTGTTCAGTATTTCTTTGCCAGAAATAAAGTGGATTCCATCAACAAGCTGAGATATAAATCTTGAATGACTGAGACTGGGAAGTGGTTGGAATAATAGATTGAATGTCATCTGTGTATGCAAAGTTGACAGAATCTGTCAATCTTTAGGAAAGCTTTGATGTGTGTGTGTTTATACACCTGTGTGTCTAAGATGACTGTACTGTGAGAGTCCTTAGTTAAGTGACAGCATACTTGGATCATTAATCTGGTCCCTCATTCCTATGATGCCTACCAGATTTCAAGACAAAAAGGTGGCTTACACCTTTTTGACTTAATTTGACTGCACATAAGACACTTCTGACTTTCCAGTTCACCAGCTGAGTTTTGTTGGTTATAACTTCCAGCGTGGGAGTGATATGACCAGCCGTAAGGGATAGGCACTGTTAGTCACTCTTGTATGCCTGGAAAAAAAACCTGTCTGTGTCCTGAGTAAACATGAGGATCAGAGATACCTTGAGAAGCTGAGAACTTCAGCAAGCTTTAAGAGAAGAGGATTTTCAGAAAGGTGTTATTTCTTTCGAGAAGATCTCAGCTGAGAATCTCGCCCACTTTCCAGATAAATGTATCCTGAAACAGAAAAGTGTGAATGATGCTGCTCACAAGTATTCTCATCCCCTCTGCCTAGGGCCAGCGCTGCAGAGACTGTGACATGCACCGAGAACGAGCACTCTCAGCACATGGCTTCACCAAGGTGTGTAGATGCTGCTACATGGGCATGCCCGTTGTAAGTTGAGCACACTGAACAGCGCGTGGTGGAAACCACCCTAGAGCTTCCCCAGGTACCGCAAAACCACTGGTTTTACTTCTGAGACTGTCAGCAGCCCTCCTGCTTTTCCCTGGGCTGCTGCTCTTACGGCTTGGAAGCAGGCCTGTGCTTTCCCAAAGGTCACCCTTGATTTTTTGTCCAGTTAGGGAAGCACAGAGGAAAATTTGTTTCTACCCAGCAAAACATTATTATCCCACCTTCCAGCACATAGCAAAAGAGGAAGGATCTGGCAGCATTCCAGATCCTAGCCTAAAGGGAGCAGAGAAGGAAGAGGGTGACTCCTCCGCTCTCTATTCTGGCAAGGAATGCTTACCTGTTAAAAACACTTTGTTGCCTCTTTTCATATTGCAACTCCTTTCCCTCTCTCTTTAATCTCCAACTGTGCTACCTGACCTGAGCCAGCCAACTTTCCTTATCCCTGATCTTCTGATGACCATTTGCTGTTTGAACTCATCTGATAATTGATTATATTATGTTAAAGTGATGGATGGTCCTAGGCAGACAAAAGGCAGGTAGGCATTTGTTACTGCTTTCATTGTTAGCATTCAGGGACAGCCTGCTGCAACCTTCACTGGAACCACTGCAAGGGCTTTTCTGAGAACTGGTGAGGGAGCTCCCTTCTTCCCCAGGAGAACATTTGTAGGGGAACTTTCTCATCCCCCCCCCCAAAAAAAATAAAAGTCTTAAAGAATGCAAATAAATAGATTTTATATTATTAACCTTATCTGTTTTTCCAGGTTTATTTTGCTGTAAAATTTCTCTGTAATTGGACCCCCTCAATATCTTGTGGTCTTTCATTCTCAAGTGTATTACTTAATTCATTGCAGCTTTTAACATGAATTTCTTGCACAAAAGAGATGTCAAATGTATTGTCTTTTCAGTATTACTTTATTTAGCTTTATAAATAAGTTGAAAGGTATAATGATCATTTTTTTCATTGCAAACAGTTCGTAATATATTAATGAAAATCCTCACATGTAGCAGTGTCCTTAAACTTCAGGCTTGCAGAGAATTTTTTCTGTATTTAAAATCCCAGAGCACACAAATTGATTGTTACACTGCAGGTTAATACCTGAGCATTAGCACAAGCACAGGAAGCTTGCGGATTCTACAGGAAAATCTTGATGCATTTACTATGTCTCAGTTCAACAACTTATACTATCCCTCAGGTACTGGATAGTTTCCCACAGCTGGTACAGAGCAAACCTAGAAAGAACTCCATAAACATTGATCATTTATTTCATTACAAAGTTTTTTTTAGTTTAAATTGGAGATGAGATTGATTTGAACCAACCTGACAAAATTTGCAATGAAGTAAATTATGCATTTTCATTGCTTCAGCTTCAGAGCTCATCTGTGAAAAGTGGGCAGGTGGAAGAGAATAGCTCTTCTGGAATCACTCCATCTCAATAAAATGGTTGGATGTAAACTGTCCCGCAGGAGTGTGCCAAGATCTTGGTCTCCCAGAGGATGAGTTAACTCATGGGCCCTTATGCTCAAGTGTCTGCTCCACAGAGATGGAGTTGGGCCATGCCAAATGGCCCTCTCATTTTAGACCTGCCTTCAAAAATTTGAGACAGAACAGAAAGGAGCAGAAAGCAGACCAAAATATTCTAGTATATAGTTTCCAAAAAAGGGTTATTTTTATGTTCAAATTTTCATTCTGAATGCACATTTTAAAATTAAATAAGAATACTAAAGTTTTCCAATCATTTCAGTTGGCTTTAGCGGTCTAAATATCCTGTACTCAGGAGTAAGTATTGTACCTAACTGCTCTAGTTTTGCTCTTTATTTAAGGCAGAAAATAAATTGGTTGCTTTCTAACCACCTGTTTTTAGTGCTAAGTATCTGACTTGCTAAAGGCAATGGTAAAGGTGTTTGTGAATTTGCTGAACCCCGCAACCTTTTTAGGCCGTGTGCAAACAAGGAGGTCTGTCAATAAAAAGAGATTTATGTACATCTTTTTAACCATATTAAATAAAAAAAAAAAATTGGAAGAAAAGGATCATTTCTAAATTAGAGCAAATATTTGAAACGAGATACATAACTTGGAATTTACTAGTGCTCCGTTACACAAAGCATCTAAAAATTCAAAGCTAAGGGTTAAAACTGTAAGTTAAAGGAATAAGTTACCCATATGAAATGTCCTACGTGAAGGATATCAAATGTCTAAAAATCTCTATTAGATAAATCAGAGAAATGACTGTTCTCTAACCTAGTCTGTTGGTATCCTCAAAGGAGGTAATCATTATGTAATTATTTTCTTGAGACAGACAGCATCATCAACCATTTTTTATGAATTTTATGACATGCTAATTTCCCATCTGTCCCAAGTAATATAGACTCTACACTTTAGTTCATTCACCATAACTTAATAGAAAAATTGCGAGAACTAAACGTCTGTTCAGTGCTTCTGAAGGTTAGGTATAGACTAAAATGTTCACGTTGTTTATACTGGAGGGAGCATTCCCGTTCAAACATGTCTCTAGCAGCAGTTATCAATGCCTTCATGTTGACAGTCATCAACAAAAAAAACTTTCTTGGTATGGCAATCCAGGCCCAGATGCTTACAGGATTTGCAATACTCATCCACAGCAACTTCAGCAGGTGCCAACAGATGGCTGACATTTCTGTTAGACCATAAAATGCAGAACACTACTGTCCTGCTACGCCCTCCTGGAATCAATTAAGTATGAAGCAGGATATCAGGCTATGAATCATAAGTCCTTTGTTTCCTGTAAATTGCATAGTTTGTTGGATTTTTTTTTTTTTTAAATGCTTCATTTCATGGAAGCCCCAGGGATGGCAGCAAAAGCAGCAGAGGAGGGAGGTAAGTTCGTACGTAAAGCAGTTTGAACTTAAGTTGAAAAGTGAGCTTCTCTGTTACAATCTCTGAGAATAATACTAGTTTTGGAGGTTAGCGCTTTACCCCACCTCTGGTGTCATGTTCCTTCTTGTATGACCTCCTGAACTCCTCTGTAAAATATGTGGATCAATTATTATGCTGTGCTTACACAGCTAAAACAGAACCAAAACAAATAACAATAACCTTTCTTGAGATTATTTTTCCGAGTGTGGTCTTTTCACTAATGCTCTAAGAATAGTTGTGTCAGGACAACTAATGGATGCAGAAATCTGCAGCAGAAGTAGCTCCAAGGGACATTTAAGAGCTTTTTAGCTAGCTTTGGGAACTCATAGTCTAATATTTAGATGGAAGAAAATTCTGTAAACAGAGGCAACTGAGTGGAAAAAGGACAGAGGGCAAAAAAAAAAAAAAAACTTTGAATGTGAAATGCAAAATTAAAACAAAGAGGAAAAATTATTAATCTAAAAAAACTCCACTATTTTTCTTCCTACTTCTGTCTTGTATAGTGAAGCGTAAGAGGAAGGTATAAATATGATAACAGAAATTTCATTTCACATCATGCTCCCGTTTTTTGTCTTCAGTTTTATCTAAGTCAATCACAGTCCTTTGCTAATTACTGCCACAAAGCTGAATAAATGACAAAAGAAAATAAACAACATTTGTGTATAGGGTGAGTGTAGTGACATTATCTCAAAAGAATAAGTTGATGTGGCAATGTTTTAAATATGAGCTGGCAACTGCTAGCGTGCTTGCACTGCCTGGTTTTAACCTTTAATTTGTGAGAATGCTCTGAATAAAGATTAACTTTCTTAATATTTATTTTTTCAGTGCCTTCAAACCGGAAGCTATCATCATGAATGTTTTGAAAAGTTGTCCAGTTTCCCAGTGCTTTCTGTAGGTTCCTGTTTGTCAGCCGATTCACTCTTCCAGTGTGGCAGAGTGGAGGACCAGTCGAGGTCTTTTCCTTGTTACCCAAACAAGGAGGATTTCATAGTCTAGAAGATTCAGAGTAAAATGAAAATTCACATATTGAATATTTCATATTGAAAGACTTGAATATTGTACAATATTCACATACCTTTCAGGTAGCTTTGAGCTGCCTCAGGCTCTGGCCTCTATTAACCTCCAGAATAGCACATGAAATCTAGAGGAAGTGATCAATTCCATAAAAGTTCTTCCTCAGCATAAATGTTCAGATCTAGATTTGCAAAACTTCCTGAAAAGCAAAGAAATTCTAGTAAGTACTCTCCTTTGCTTTCTCCCTCTCCCTCGCACCACCCCTCCTCCCCATGCCTCAAACCACAGAATTTAAGAGCTTGAGAAGTGTATGTATGGTGTGAAAAACACAGGCTTAGTGGTGGAATGAATCTTTGCATCCTAAAAGAGCAGCTCAGCCCAGTAAGATGTAACAATTCCAAGCTCTTTAGTCATCTTACTGTCTCTTTAATAATCCTGCATTAACTTCAGTGCATACTTTGCCATTCACTGGTGGAGAGTATAGGGGTCTGATCTACCACACACCCACTTACTCATTCACCTAAGTATTATAATTTTCAGATTAATTATTAAATCTCATTGGTTTTCCCTAACTGTCGTGACTATCTAAGTGAGGAATGTTTTAAAATTTTATATTCGAGAGAGAAAAAATGAGCGAAAACCAGATTCATTCAAATTATCTTTTGAGCCAAACTGAAAAATCAGTTATTTGCACAACTAAGAAATGTTTGGTTTCCCATTATGTCCTTACAAAACAAATAAAATGAAAATAGAGTCTGTATAAGCAACTGGTTCAAATGAATATTCACAGAGAAAAAATCATGATGTATGGTGTATGTGAATTTATGTCAGTTAAAATCAAGTAATTTTTACATACTCCCAGCTAAAAAAAATCACATATGGTTTCAGTATATAGTTTCCATGCTGTTAAAAAAAACAAAACAACACAACAACAAAAAACCCCAAAAAAACCTTTTTTCCTGTCATCTATTTTAGGGGAAATAAGCTGTTAATGTTAAATTTGTCAAAGCTAAATCCTATGTTGGAAGGACACAGTGAAAACATAAAATTAATTTCAAGAAATGCATACAGAGACTGGTAGTTTGCCTGTCATGAATACTTTTATATATGTATTTTCATTTACTTTCTCCAAAGTTAGAGCAAAAGAAAGAAAACAATTTCTTGTTACTAGGTGGGCAGCTTTTGCAATGGAATTTGGAAGTAATTTATGTGATGGAACTGGCAAGATACATGCCTGAGATGAGATGGTGTCACTGGGGAGCTTTCAAGGAAAGTTCTATAAATGTGAAGAAAGGATGAAAGTGGGCAAAAGGAAATAAAGAGATTTTAAATATCCGAGAGAAAGGTAAAAGGAAAGTAAGGGCCTCAAATTCATTGCTGTGTACTCTGTTAGCAACGAAGGAGTCAAATAACATGATCAGAGTGAGTTTTCTAAAACCAAAATAAAATATCAATGTAAATTTGTTTCTGGCAGAGAAAAAATGCTCATAGGACACAGGTTCTTTACCATCACTCATTTTTTAACACCAGCATTCAAATAGTTGGGCTATTTAATAGGGCAGGATGTCTTATTTGTGAGGTCCTCTAGGGAAGAGCCGTATTCTGTAGAGAAAATGCTACTTTACTTTCACCTGGTGGAGCTAGCTTGGGATACTCGTGGAAAGTATCCCTACAGTGTCCCCAGGTATGTGCCTTTCTTGTATCTGTGCTGCTACCTTCGGGGTTTTTTGGGGTTTTTTTTTTTATTGATGTGCAATCTCAACTTGCTGCTTTGCTATGTGAAGGTTTCTGGCATTCCTTGGATATTTGCTGCACCTTTTACTGACAAGAGAGTGAAGAGAAATTATAATTCTGACAATAAGCTGAGAATCTGTATATCACTGGAGAGGGAAGAGAATGTATTTCTAGAAAATCCTCCAATTAGAGTGATTTTGAAAGCTCTACCATGGCTATTTCACTGAAAGAGAAAAAGGTACCTAGGATATCTGAACATTTCGGAAGGTGAGAAAGCCATTATTAACGAAAGACTAGCTAGAACAGCTACAAACAAGCCTGGTAGGTGCAGCAGAATGGAGGGAGTTGCGTGAGGGTCATTTCATCACTTTGGTAGAGCACTCGTGCTCTAGAGACACTGACAGAATCAGAAACCTCCTAGAGCAACTCTTTGTTACAAATGAGTGCATAGTAAGCTACTGTCCATGAGATGTGTTAAAATTCTGATGAAAAGAGCAATTATGTGGTTATTTATACCCTAATTTCACAAGAGGAAGTGGAGATATTTATGAATGATTACTAAGTCAAATATTCTCATTCCCACAAAAGGCTCCTGATTTGTTGTGACTTGCCACAAAGCAGGGATTAATAAAATCAAGAAATTAAAGACTGATACATCCTTTCAGAGTGAGAGAAAGGAAGCAAGCTGAAAGTAGAATTGTATTTGCCACAGGTAATATGCTACCCGTCTTTCATGAGAGTGGAAGTGGACCTCATGGGCATGTTTTTTTGGGAAAGAGACTTGACTATGTGCTGGACACTTATCCAAGTACTACTTTTGCTTTAGCTTACAAAATGCTTGAGACTTGAAGTCTCAAAAATAAAGTTGCAGAAACCCTGACATAAGTCTACTGAAGCAACACATTTCTAATGTGAATAACAGATTTCAATTCTGTCAATACTGAAGCAAAAGTGAGATCTAAATGCTACTTGTGAGATTAATAAGAAAACTTGGAGGTGTCAGCAGATGCATTAGGTAGAAAGAAAAGAGGTAAAAAGAAGGAAAAAGTTTAGTTTGGATACTGGAGATGATTGAACATGGAAGGAAAGCAGGACTGAAGGCTAAATCAAAGCAAGTTCAACAATCCAAAACTTAACTAGCCACGAAGGAGCACAGCAGATTGGCGGAGTAGAAGAGAAATTAGAAGACAACAACAGAGACTGCAAGAAGATGTTTTATGTCACCAACAGCAAAAAAAGGCTGAGATCCTGATATGCAGGAAAGTGATTGCCAGACAGATGAAAGAACTCAGTGAAGCACATATGAAAATAAAGAACTGTTAAAATATATTTGTTCAAAATGTAAAAGAGAACTGTCTCCACTAAAAATCAACCATCTCCACTCAACATTAAAAGGGAAAAGCATAGGAAAACAACAAGTCCAAGTAATGTGCTAGTATCATTTCCCAAGTGGGTGAAGAGGTTGTTTCTTTCTCTATTGAAACTTGGCAATGGACATTCAATTTTTGTGTATAGCCCACAAAGAAATTATTTAACTTTACATATTCAGCTGAATAATATAGACCTATATATGTTCTTCTTCTAGGAAATCTTATTGCATTGCACAGTATAAAATTATGGAAGAAATATCATAGGATTATGTTAAGCAATAAGAATATATGTAACAAGATATCAAAACATTAATGAGAACTCAAGGTAGTGTACATTCAGTTCAGTTTTAGTCACACTAGTGAAAAAGAGAGTGAGCAGAATAATATTAGGGGTGGTCAAGGAGACGTGAACCAAGACCATCACAGGTAGAGATCAACCAACTAAAGAAACCATAATTCATAGATGTATCTGTTACCTTAGACAGAATAAACCAACTTGGATTAGAAGTAACTACATTTACTTTGGTTTTATAGGTGGTAAATTAACAATATATACTAATATGCCGATATGTATGCTAATATGTGCTAATATGCTACCATTCAAACAGCAGCTCATTCACCTTGCTATATTCAGCTAAATCTCATCCCTTGCTTTAATTCATTTTTTCCCAAATATTACTGTATCAGACACTGTAATCATACCCAAAGTTTGGTACATTCTGTATCCTGTTAATGCAGAATTTCTGGCTTCTTACATGTTTCTGAAGAAAGCCATCAAGTAAGTATACTACAGCTTATTTCTACAAAACTTTTTTTTTCCTTTTCATAGATGTTTGCAATTATTAACTCCTCCTAAATCTACTCTAATGTTTTACATTCTTTTCATGAATGTTAGACTTACACACTGTAATTACCACAATCTCTGGTCCTCTTTCTGAACACGGGCAGTACTGCTGTGATTCTTCAATGACTTGGTAGATTTGCTTGAAATCCTCATCACTGGGCCTGCAATCCTATCTACCAGTTCTCTCAGACCTTCCCATTCCTTTACCTCAGTACATTCAACATTATTATTCCTTTTTTTAACATGATAATTTCAATTCCTGTAGCTTTGTTCCCACTGTCTCTTGTGCTTTCATCCCTAGCTCAGTTGTCCACACTGAAAACTGAGGCAACATATTCATTAATTTCAAGAGCACACAAACCCCTCTGCAAAGACATTGACATCAGAAGGTCCAGTTTTATGTGTTATCCTTCTTTGCCTCTTACAGTCTTTCACACCATTAGCCTACAATAAATTCTGCACCATCACCTTGTTCTTTAATTTTTCTAGGCAGGGCACATTCTTCAATACCTGTGCTCCACTAGTACTTGTCCTCCGACATGTCTCTGTTAACTCTCTTACTTCCAGCCTGACATATTTCAGCATTAATTCTGTTTCTTCATTTTACTCCGTAGATACCTGCAATTTAATACACACGTTACTAACTTGTTTATATGATGATAGTTTTTATCTCTCTTTTTCCTTAAGAATAAGTTTTGCAGCTTTCAGTGATGACACACAGACCATTTTCTGGGGCAAAGGAAAATAACAGGAACCTGGGGAGACACATAGCTTTACTAACCAGTTTTGGTTAATCTTTTGTCAGTGTCAACACCAGCCTCCAATTTCTCCAGCCCACAGTTATGTTGCAAGTCAAGTCCACATGAATTCTGCTGACAAAGTCTTCAGAGCAGGTGATTTGACCTTCTGTATGATTTCTGCCAAGACATTTTTAAAGATCTTTTTTTCCTTCAAAGTAAGAAGAGTTATTTAATGGCTTCTGTTAGTGCTCATTTTCAAATTATGGCCTACAGTTTGATTCACGCTGTTTCAAAGTGTGTTTATTTGATACGAAATAATACTTTGCACTTTGGTAGTATCTTCTGCTTGAGCAAGTCAACTTCCTTTACAAATATTAATTAAGCTTCCCAATGCTCTTTCTGATAGTAAAATGTAATTATTTCAGCTAGCACACAGGTTAAAGCAGACACACAGAACAGCCACAAAAGAGCTGCGGCTAAAACTCAGTCCTGATTTAGCTGGGAGAAGTTATTTGCTCTCTGGTTTAACTTGGCATAGCTGGGGTAATGTTCCCCCAGTCAACGTCAGTGTCAGTTCTTGGGTTACCTGCTGAAGTGAATTTTGTATTAAAGGATTTATGGTAAATTATTCCTGTAGGGTTTGTTAAGCTTTCTCTTAAGATCAGATTTATTCACTATCCATATCTGAGCACTACTGGCTTTATTACATGGTTTTGTCCTCACTCCCAGGAAACAGTACCAGAACCTGGAGGTTTCTCAGGACTGTAGATGTACAGATTGGAGCTATAAATATACAAAGGAAAAATGAGGGCCAGTAATAGTTCTTTCTCTTAAGATCATTCTTCACCTCACAGTTATATATATAATCTAGAAACCAATCTAGATATAACTTTTTGGCAGATGAAAGTAGTAAAGTTGATATATTCAAAATACACCTGTGATGACATATCCTGGAATGAAAAAAAGTTAAGAGAAAAATAAAAATCCTACCATGCTGATGGCAGTGTATGCCAGGTAAAACACATTAAGGTACTCTGATGATTATGCTGAGATGAATAAGGGGGAAAAATGTCAGTCAGTTTTTTAAAAAGAGGTATGTAAAGGATTTTGGTCTGTAGAAAACTTAGATGAGAGCACCTAGAGAGCTTCACTACCTTTAGACTTATGCAGATGGTGAGTGGGTTTATTTCAGAGTGAAGTTTTGGACTTACATGCCAAAAGTTCTCATAGATCCTGGTTTTGGCACTTAGGAGCTTTTTGATGATATAGCCCTTATGGCAGGAATATAAAAGTCTTACTCGTGTTGTATCGCAAACTTTCACCTTTTTCTACTATATAAGGTGAACTATTTCACTAATTGAATGGTATATAGCAGTGCTGTCCTGTTGTTGGATAGTTATCTTCCACCATCTGTGGTCCTAATGAACTTAGATCAAATACTCTGGAGTGAGGTACGGCTCAGGGCGAGTAGGAGCATCACAAGATGGCTCATACGGTGCATAAATCATCAGAATATTTTGAAAAATCTTGTAAGCAGCTCCACAGTTATCTAAAAAAACCCCAAAAAACATAGAAATGTTTTGTATCTATGATTTTTTTTCTTACTAAGGAGTCACCCTTTACCTATTTATGAATTTTTGTTTTTACTCTCAGGCATTTGTTTTTCTCTGTTCTCTTCCAGTTGCTGGGGAAATAACTTCATAAAGGTTTTCTGCAGAAAAATACTTATTAGTAAGAAATGCAGTGAGATTACATGTTGAAATATACACACATATTTTCTACCCATGTTTAAGTTTCCTTTGTCTCCGCAGAGAGTGTCACCTACATCTGATTAAGGAGGTTTATGTGTCTCGCATCTCGTCTCACATACTACACTGACTTCAAGTTTGTAATCAGTGCGTAGCTGGTGGGCAATCTACTCTGTTGATAATCAGAGGAGGAAGAAGGCTACATACTGAGAATTAGCTTCCCCTTCAGAACTGTCATTTAGATGGAGATGGATTTATCATCAACAGCCTTTTGGTAAGAACAAAATAGTAAAATAGATATCTGTGCTTCATTACTGTGACTTTAATATCTCTTCAGAATCTCTGTAATGTAATCCAGTACTCATCTATCTCAGTGCTATATTTCTTTAAACACTTATTTACATGTTTTCACCTGGCATTATTGACCACAGTACCTCCATTTTATAGGTGTTGATAAATAGATACATAAGAAATGTGCATACCCTGAGCAGATCACCAAGAAGTCCATACCATCAGTAATATGAGCACAGCCCCATAAAGCACAGCATTGACTTCTTCAGGGTTCCATAATCTGGATGCATTCGGATATTGATATATTTTCTCATCTTGAATTATAAAAATAATAAATACTGTGAAATCTTAAGCTGATAATCTGTGAAACTGAAAATAAAGAGAAGCTTTATTTTACATATGGTATATTTCTGTTGTTTGGATGGTTTTCCAGATAACCATCTGTAACAGAGAAAGGATGGCAAGAAAACTGATTTCTCATACTTGATTGCCAAGATTCATGAGTATCAGCTTAGCATGGCATGATGCCTAATCAGAGGCTGGTTGGACTCTCTGTCACAGGTTTCAAACAACAATGTGTTTAGAGCCTGTCTTTGGGCAAGGCCTTTGGCATCAATCTAACAAATTTCTGTACATATTATTAAACTTTGTATAGAACTGTATCTGCTAAAAAGAAAGAAATGAAAAAAAAAAAAAAAACAAACCAAAACAAGGAAGCAGGTGAGGTAAAGGGGAAGGACTAATAAGACAATGTAGGAGAATGCAAAGCCAATTCTGACTGCCAGCAAAAGCATACTGCCTCCAGTCAGCTGATATCTAGGGAGTTTATTTCAGCCAGAATATAAAAGTGTGAGTAGGAAGTGATAATAAACAATAGCACCAAGAGAGACCAAAATCAATCACCTAAACCTAAGACACATGTTACCCAGTAAACTTAGTAAGTCAATAAGGTACTCCACAGGCTTGATCCAAATGCTGCTGAAATCACTGTGAAGGTTCCCTGACATCTTCAGCAGACTTCAAGTTCCCTAGTATCTACTACACAAAAATAATCCATCTATACATAATTGTGTCTGATCCAGAAAAACACATATCACTACAGCAGGAGTAAAATCCAAGGGATCTAGGGAAGATCTACTATGGCAAAAAAAACATTTTATTAGCTGAAATACACTGGACATAGGCAAATGAGCTCTTTATCTCAAAACAGAAGTTTGGTTTAAGCCCAAATAAGTATACTGATATATACATAATTGTATATAATTACACTTGTGTAATTCTTTCTTCATTTTTTTACTTAGTGGCCCATTTTAAGGAATCTCTCCAGTTGTCTATACATAGAGGTCTCCTTGACCTTATTAGGCAGATCAATCGAATAGAATTGGTATGGCCTATGTCAGAGAGATATTTGATAATAGTCACTCTCTGTAGTTATTATTTTTGCAGTATATAATAGTATGTAATTCCTGTTATGTAATAGCAGATAAAAATAATGCTATATTAGCACTATTTTGATACTATGATGGGAAAACCATGCTGTGCATCCTTTCAATTAAGGTGATTATTTTGTTTTGCTAAGTGGAGAACATTTCCATAGAAAATATAAAATTAAAGCTGAATGGGAAAAAAGATATAAAAATTCACATACGAAAAATCTCAACTCTGCATTCTGAAGATGTAAAATCCAACTGTGGAACATGCTGTACATATTTGCTGTGTCTTATTTTCTCTGAATTTATCCCAAACAGTTTTTGGAACTCATGCTGGAACTCACATATTTTCATTTTAAGGGGGCTGATTCCTTGTGACTGTCCTGCAACAACTCCTATATTGCTTTTCCAGCAATTTCACCCCTGACTTGTGCAAGAATCGGAATTAATATTATACAGTGGATTATCAAAGAAGTAAAGAAGCAGTGAGCCATCTCAACTTTCAAGGATGACTGTGTATTTCTGAGAGAGAGACAAACTTTCCATCATGCTTGGTATCTCACATCAACAGTAAAAAAAACCCAACAAAAACCGACCAACGGCTTAAGGTCAGGTTTTCCTCCTAAGTGGCTTCGAAGCACCACCTTTGACACCTTTTGTCAGATTTTGACATCCCTGAAGCAATTAAAAATTGCTATCTGTCAATATTTGATCATTTACTCCTTTTGATCAGTGCTCAAGTGCGGATGATTGTCTCTGACCTTCGACATCCCTTCCTTTCATCTCCATTCTAGTGCTTAAGAACACTCCTGTACTTAGCCTGTCCTAACACTTAAAACTCTACTTCACTTGTAGTAAACAATGATGAAAAATCACTAAAGCAATCCTTTTGTTCACTGTGGTGACATTTCCTCTAATTAAATTTTCATCTCTGAAGGTATTTGGGCCTCTCTAGTCCATCTGGGATATGTTTGCCCTCAGCATTGCCTCAGGCCAAATGTATTTTTGTTGATACGCCGAACAGCATGCTATCCTCAGCGACGGGGGGTATTCCCCACTGGTGGTTTATTTAGAAGATTATTTCACCAGTTTCAAAGTACTTTTTCTGAAGCCTTTTTTTTTTCTCTTTTTTTTTGAAAGGGAGAGAGTGAGAGAGCACTGAATGCCCCCCAATGCCCTCTCTGCTGTGAATCAATGTGATTTTATGTTCTTATGAAGGTTTTTGAACAGGGTAGATGTAGACATATGATGTGATAGAGGGGACTGCGCTTCCACAGAGGTCAAGGGCCACTTGGGGGACTTTCTCTTCATAACACTTCTCTGTGGTGGCAGCATCATCATCAATTAAACTGATTAGGGGAATTCATTTGTGATACAAAGAGCAATAAAATATTACGTGTAGCAAGAGGCTTTGCAGGCCTCATTTTATGCTCCCTGGTAGGATGTACCTGGCAGTAAAAAATCATTTGCATCTCTTTTTATAATTCCTATACCACCAACCTCAGCACATGTCTCAGCAGCCAAATTACAAAAGGTCATTTTTGCACACACGCGCAAACTACTACAGTGAAAGATAGTTTATTGACTCCAAACCAGAAAGGCATGGATCACTGCAAAATGTAATAGAAGTGTTTTCTCATTTCCATTTGGATAATAGAGGCCAATGGGACGACTGTCTCCATATTGGCTATGCATCATAGATGCTTTTCTAATTCTTTTGAGATAATAGAGTCTCATCCCAAAGAAAAGACTGCATGAGTTCTTTTAGTATAATTGTTGATTTGACCGTACTACAGCTCTGATATAATTTAGAAATATCATATCTCAGTAAAAGCTGACATTACATTTTCAAGGGAATCTGATTATTCAGTAATTAACATTCTGAAACAATTTTATCATACTGAGAGACCTGGGCAAAGGTAGCAGCCTTCATTACCAGAAGCTATCACTTTGCAAATTACTTCTCAAACTTCTTAAAAACCTACACCATCTCCTTTTTTTTTCCCCCAACTTTTGCGCTTCAATAAATGCAAGGGAAGCTTGCTAAAAGAAAGGAAAGGACATAGGGAAAAATAGGAACAACCCACCTGTGGATTAATGGCATTTTTGTGGTTTAAATTTAGTAATTCTACATAAAATCATGCTGTTTGGAAAGCAGTAATATGGCTTGCAAAATTGTGTAGTTTGAAATTTCCTTGCTTTGTAAGTCAAAACTGGTAACTTATAAGGCTATCACAATGGCAATAATAGGTCATTTAAGAGACCGTGAATGGTTTGGCTGTCCCTGTTACTTGGATTGTGCGTATCTCACTGTACACCTCAATGATGTGTACTATCAATTCCACTTTTGCAAACAGAGTGAAGAATTGGGATGTAGAAATGACAAACTGGAACAATTACAGTGTTTTATGCTGTCTTTGCACAGATACAAACAAAACAAAGAAGAAAGAAAGACAGTCGAGGGTACAACCTGCATTGTTCTGGTTTAAGGTTTCAGTCTTTCTTTATGGGCAGCAAAGCTCCCTGCTCTATGACACCAGTATAAATGCAGAATTCCTCTTAAGATATCATCTGTATTACTTTGGATCGATCTTAATATGAAATCAAAGCCTGGCAATGGCAGGCAAACCCCCTGACTGACCACACCTACTCCAAAAAGCTTGAAGAGGTAGGGGTATTTGGTCTGGAAGAAAAGTAGCTTACTCCTAAGAGAACACTGTGAAATTGTTGCCGTGACTGCCCTGGTAGTTTTGGATAAATTCTGTTAAGGGTTCAAATACCCATCTTGGTAAGTTCTGAGAAGTTGTGTGGTATCCTTTAGGCTTTTCTCTTGATATGAATCTCTGATTATATTTTTTATCTCTGAAATGCTTAATTATGCAGAAGGCAGTGGAATTAAATTATAGAATATGCACACATATCTATTTGGGCCTGGAACTTTTTCCTTTTTGCAGTTTTGTATAGTTCAAGGTACTCAGACTAAACAAGAAAATGCCGTGTTATATCACTGCATTCGTTCATTTCCTTCTAAAAACTGTGTTCATAGACAATTTCATTCCATACTTGGAAACTAGTTTTGCCCACCCTACAGGATATAGCTAACTCACGAAAGGCAAATTGCAGAGAAACAGGTCCCAGGGCTTCCTTTCTGCAAGTGAAAAGAGTTTTTCTTTAGCCCGTGTGGAAACGTACACAGCACAAATCTAGCATTAGACAGAAAAAGAAGAGTTGCAAGAACAACATAAAACTAAATTGCATTATGAGCTTATTTAAACTTTAAAGAATAGCAGTAGCTGTATCTCGTAAGTGAAAACTAGCTGTCAGCACTGTTAGGCTTAATATTTTATCTGGGGAGATCAACCTACCTTTTAAGTATCAACGGGGCAGTCTGTACTGAGAACAAATAACCTCCAGTTCACTAACCAGAGTCCAAGCTCATGTCTCTTTATGGATAAAATGAGCAAATTTACATGTATTAAAAAATCATATAAAAGTTCTTAATGCCTTTCTAGCAGTAATTTCTTATATATATAATCTCATTTTGTGACAAAATATTTATTCAGATAAAAAATATTATCAAACTGGAAGAGATGCATAAAAAACAAAGAAAAAGTATTTTATAAGTGTTAAAAATCAAATGTTCCATTCATGCAGTTTCTGATATTCTTACAAAGGAGTCTGTTCTAATAAGGATACCAATTTGATGTTTTAGGAAAGCCTTGAGGAAATCCAAGCACCTTAGGAACCTACATAATAAGATACCTCATCCTTCTGGAAACTTGTCAAAACCAAGTAAGCCAAAGGCTTTCTTTACTGGCTTGGTGCAGCCCAGGTAGGAATGCACCTGGCACTGGATGCAGACAACAGCTGTCTCACCAGCATCCATAATCTGTGCTGGTGGCTTTCTGGCTGTACCTGTGTGCCCTGAATGCAAAAAGCATCTGTTTCACATTTATTCATTTACTCAGATGGCATTATCTACACTACTTGCTACCTTTGGACACAAGACTCTCATTTATAATTCATAGTACACAGATGCTTACAGAGAGTAGAAGCTTTGGCTACATTACCTGTCACTCTTAGTATATTTTGTATTCATGGTGGGTAAATCTACAAGTATAAAGCTGCCATATTGTGTATGACTATCTATAATGCATTAGCAAACAGTTGTTTGATCATTTATACTGTCATTCTTTGTGGTTGAAATTATGTTAGAAAGAAAAATGAAACAAACTATGGGTTCACCCTCCCTGTTTTTCTTTTCTTCTTTCTCTATCTCTTTTTGTATTGTGTCGGTCCTTTCTAATTGTTTTGGAAAATGAAGGTGATTTTGCCTCATTTTGTTTCTCTTGCTCTTCTCTTCATACTATTATCATTCAGTAGTCGGTCGTCTGTTCAATAAATTCACCAATGCAGCTGGCTTCAGAAGATGCTTCCTATTCTTTGCTTTCATAGGCTCATAAATCCAGCCTGCTGAGAATATTAAAAGGAGAAAAAATACTCAGGCAAGAATAAAGCATATCAAAAAGAGAAAGTGAATGTAACTGGGGAAACATTTACCCAAGATTACGTATTAAGCAATTTGCTCTTTAGTACTGAAGGAATATACAGAGAGAATATATTAACTGTACTTACCAAGAGCCCACTAGATCCATCAAATGCTGTTAAAAACGGCCATTTTTGAACAAGGACAACATTCTGTATACCTTGTATTGTTTCTAAAAGCTATTTTTAGTGCAGTAAATATTAAAGAATGTCATTGTCCCTTGCATGAGCTCTCACTCATATTTTAGGAGGGCAACTTTGCCAGAGATGCTTGACTTAAGAACCCATTAAAATGAAAATGTACTCAGGAGCCTTGCAGGAATAGAGCTTGAAGACATGGGCACCAAGCATGCTTGGCAGCCTGGAAAGCTTACAGAGCTCTCCTAACAGGAA
>NW_010120315.1:100414-101441 GCF_000699245.1 Pterocles gutturalis
TTAAAGAATTAGCATAGCCCCTGGCAACAGCTTTTTCTTTTCTTTCCAGTAGATGTGAATGACATTTTGTATCTGAGGAACATTTTTTAATATTCCTTATCCGCACATAAGTTTTTTATGACTATATTAAAAAGCAAAAGGTTGGTTCTTTTTGTTCCTGTTGACATTTGTTCCTATTCCTCTCTCTCACTGGGCACTACATCTCAAATAAACCACTGATGTTCATCTCTCCTTTCACAACTTTCTCACTCCCTCCAAATATTACTACTGCTTCCTCCTCCTGAGACTCTCCCTCTGCTAGGCACAACCTGTTCTGTCATTCTTTCTACTCTCTACCAGATGCTAGATTCAGCAGAACTCCCCCCAAAATCCCTGTAAAGCCTTTTACCTTCTTAGCAGTGCCTCTGAATTCACTCTTTGAAAATGCTGATAAAATATTTTAATAATACAGAATCTGAATATTGGTATCTGAAAACCTGAAATGAACTTCTCTTGTCACTGACCCTAGTCTATGAGAATTAGTGTTGGTAAAAACTGGAGAAATAATCACTCAGCAGCCTCATCAATCAAACCAGCAGCTTAGACTGCTAATTATTGCCTTGTGGGGATACCTGAGAATTGAGAATTACAAACATTTGGCTCTTCTGACCGCTCACCAAGGAAACTCGGGTTATTGATTCCACTACATGAAAATAATCCACCTAACTCTCCATTTATTTCTCTTGGGAAAGCTTCTTGCATAAAGTTCTCTGACAAAGAACACGTAGCCCAAAAAATAGAGCTGCCGACAGCTAAGCTTCATAATATGCTAGTGAGCTCCATTTTGTCCAATTGCTTTGTGTATGTGCAACACAGAAAAACACCTGCCTTTTCTCCACCTCAGTCGAAAACTCTGTGTAGAGGCAGCTTCTATCTTTGTTCATTAGGCTGCATGAAGCCTGAAAGAGAGCAGTGGGGAGGCCGAGTCAGGAAGCTGCAGTCATTTCTGGTTTTGGGCATTTCAAGGATGCCCTCCTGGAAGCACAAG
>NW_010120316.1:0-44158 GCF_000699245.1 Pterocles gutturalis
CCGAAACTCACGGAACAGAGATAACAATTCGGGCGTCCCAGGCGGTGGAAGGCAGGGGGAAGGCCTTGGAGAGGAGCGATGCGGAGCCAGGAGAGAGCACCGAAACCGCAAACGGAGCCAAGGCAAAAAAGAGAACACTCTTCTGGGTGTTCTTACCTATATACTGGGCATGATGTGCATGTTATTGAATAAATCATTGGCTATTCTGAGTTTCAGTCTTAACATAAGGGCAAATCCTATGCTAGCAACCGGCTGTGCCTCTTTGCTCGTCTGCTGACCTTGGCAGCAGAACAAAACATTATTCTCTTATCAGCTCCTCTGAGCATAAATCCAAAACACAGCCTCCTGCTAGCTATTTATGAAGACGAGGGAAAGGAAAAAAAAAAAAAAACAAAACCTAGCAGAGTTAACTTTAAGCAGTCTGTGCTTAAACCACGACACTCAAGAAGAGAGTTCGTACAAAAGTAAACCAAGTGGAAGTCAGTTAGGCAAGGCTGCATATGGTTAAAAATCACTACAGCTCAACAGAAAACAGGTATATATGATTTTTCACTTGTCAGGATCTAGCACAACTGAAACAGATGTATTAAAACAAATGTTTCCTAGACATATTGTGCTAATATATGGGAAGCAAAAAGTAAAATTTGAGACTAAGTACAAACACAGTGCAATGAAATACATTTTCACAAGTACTCAAGACTCAGGCCACCTGTGTAAATGTCTGGAAACATCTCATTCCCCATCATATTTGCTTTATGTTCCCACACCAACACTCTCTACATCAAGTGACTAATGGTGACAGTCATTAACAAGTTTCTCTGTGCAAATAAACTTGCCTTTGTATTTTAATTGTCCTACTTCCAAGTAAAGGAAAACACAAGATATTTGGTGGTGTTAAGTTACCCATTCTGGAAACACTCAGTAAAGCAAGTTCTTTGACATTTAATGTATATTGTTGATGCAGAAATTCAAAACTCCTCAATTTATGGATAGACAGTAAGATTTTTTTCCCACCTTAATAGAGGGGAAAAAATTCACAGGATACCAGCTAGAGACTGTGAGAAAAGACACATTTTCAGATTTCTTTCAGAGAAACCACTAGGACAGGGGGCAAATGGAAGTAAGTTCAGGGAATAAAACACTAGAGAGGCTTTCAGCAGTAAACTGAACCTTGTCTGTTTTATACTAGACGGATATGATTTAAAAGATATGATATGTGGTCAACGGCTCTATGTCTGGGTGGCCGGTCACAAGTGGTGTTCCTCAAGGGTCTGTCTCAGGACCTCTTCAACATCTTTATCAACAACATAGACGATGGAATTGAGTGCACCCTCAGCAAATTTGCAGATCACACCGAGCTGAGTGGTGCAGTAGATACAATAGAGGGAAGGGGTGCCATCCAGAGGGACCTGGACAGGCTGGAGAAGTGGGCCCATGAGAACCTAATAAGGTTCAACAAGGTCAAGTGAAGTGCATGGCGTTGCACTTGGGCCAGGGCAATCCCAGGTACTTATGTAGACTGGGAGAAGAACTCCTTGAGAGCAGCCCTGTGGAGAAGGACATGGGGGTCCTGGTGGACGAGAAGCAGGACATGAGCCAGCAGTGTGAGCTTGCAGCCTGGAAGGCCAGACATGTCCTGGGCTGCATTAAAAAAGGGGTGGCCAGCAGGGAGAGGGAGGTGATTGTGCCCCTCTACTCTGCTCTTGTGAGACCGCGTCTGGAGTACTGTGTCCAGGCCTGGGGTCCACACCACGAGAAAGATGTGGAGCTCTTGGAACAGGTCCAGAGGAGGGCCACAAAGATGATCAGAGGGCTGGAGCACCTCTCCTACGAGGAAAGGTTGAGGGAACTGGGCTTGTTTAGCTTGGAGAAGAAAAGGCTCTGGGGAGACCTCATTGCGGCCTTCCAGTACTTGAAGGGAGCCTATAAACAGGAGGGGGAGCGACTGTTTACAGGGGTTGACAGTGACAGGACAAGGGGGGATGGTTTTAAACTAAGAGAGGGGAAATTTAGGCTGGATATTAGGCAGAAATTTTTCACTGTGAGAGTGGTAAGGCACTGGAACAGGTTGCCCAGAGAAGCTGTGGATGCCCCATCCCTGGAGGTGTTCAAGGCCAGGCTGGATGGGGCCCTGGGCAGCCTGCTCTAGTGGTTGACAACCCTGCCCACAGCAGGAGGGTTGAAACTAGATGATCTTTAAGGTCCTTTTCAACACAGGCCATTCTACGATTCTATGATTCTGTGATAAAAAAGGCAAAATAAACCCATAAAACTATTTAGCTAATCGGAACTATGACAAGAGTCAAAAGCATCCTTATTCATTTTACAGTGATGACAGTGCAGAAGGACACAACAGAGCAGTCACTACTCTGCCCAGGCTTGACACTTGCAGTCTGGCACATCAGGAACAATCTGTGTCTTTCAGCCAAGTGAAGTCATTCCTTGAAAAGTTCTGTTACCCCAGAACACAGAAGAATTAAAGGCATCTGCTACTGCTTTTCAGTCATCCAAATAGACAAGAGCTGCAAATGTTTTTTAGAATATATGATTAAACCATGTGGAAAAAACGTCAAGCTAAAGACAGAACTTTTGTCCCCTGCTTCTGTTTCTGTTATCCTCATAGGTTTTTTAAGACTTCGTTTGCCATCAGTAAGAGGCAGACTTCAATTATATCACTAAGCCCCCCCAATTATATCACTAAGCCCTCACATTTTGAATTTCATGCTTGAAAGATAAACATTTTCAAATACAGCAAAAATGAGGAAAATTTGTCAACTCCAGGCAACCTATGAAGTACGAAATTACTCACGCTGTTTGGGGGGCCCGAGTACGAAGAAAGGCCTAAGTGGCTGTAAACTTCTATTAATCAAATAGGACACACTCAGAGACAGATGTGTGTGACTCATGCAGCCATGCTGTGTGCCCATTTCGTCTCAATGAAGAAGGCAAGACTAAGTACATGGGAACAATTTATATAATCCCAGAAATTCTATTCTCTTCCCTTTTCTACAAGAATCGCATTTTAAGATGTGGAAATAAAACAGAGAAACTACAATGGGTAGTTTTTCTATTTCCTAAAACTTTTCTCATACCAGCTAAAGGAGCATATTGGTACATAATTAAAACATGAGTCCAAAAAATGTCAGAAGAGGCAGTAACTACAGATGTTTCCACAGACACTATAGTTTTACTTAAGTATTATGACTTACCATAAAAATGGAATAAAACATAGAATCATAGAATCATAGAATCATTAAGGTTGGAAAAGACCTCAAGGATCATCAAGTCCAACCATCAACCCACACTACCTAAGTCACTAAACCATGTCCCTAAGCACCATATCTACACGTCCTTTAAGACCTCCAGGGATGGTGACGCCACCACTTCCCTGGGTAGCTTGTTCCAATGCCTGATCACTTTCAGTGAAGAAATTTTTTTCTAATAAACTCTAAAACTTCTAATAAACTTATACTCTAAGAGCTAAATTTCATGATACATTTAGGATCCAAGGGGATAATCTGTGCTATTATGTTCAATGCTTTCTGAAATATATTTTATTATATCAGAACCATCTTCTGAAATCTTTCAGTGTATAAATCCAACAGAATCTATGGGATTTTAATGTCCACTTGGTATCATGCCTGCTACTAATAAATTACTATTTTTCTTCTCTTTGGTCCTCCTTACATTAAACTTATATGTAAGTATGTATGTATATGTAAATATATGTGTGTGTGCATGTTTGAGTGTGTATAAAAGGCCATTTTCTTTAAGAATTTTTGCTTTGAATTTAACAATGTCAGCCGCATGGCTTTCCATACCATGTTGTCTGTGTGGTTCATAAACCTTGAATCCATGTATCCGCATGTAACCCCCTGAAGCAGAGCCGTTCTGTCAACCTGCGTTTTGCAAGGGGAACAGATGCTGAATTATAGCAGGGAATCCAGTGAACCTAGGAAGCCTGTGACAGAAGCTGTTTCTGTTCTGGGATGTACTGTGGTCTTCTCCAGTGTCTTGATCCCCCAGTCATGTAAAAGCTGTTATCTACCCACACGCTCTAGCAGTGGAGCAATGAGTGGTAGATGCACAGGCACATGCAGAGCATAGAAGTAAGAGCTGGGTGAACACCAATAATCCTGGATTAGTGCAACTCCTCATTTTCCTAAATGTAGATGTTAGCAGTGTTTGTATCTAATGTTGCTTTTGGGAAACAAATGCAAACTAAACTGGATCTGTACCCGTCCTTCCCGCTGGTGCTCACATTGTTCCTTTCTAGGAACATAACTCTAAAAGCAACCTCATCAATTTGCACCATGCCTGTCTTTCACTTGGTGATTGCTCAAGTGAGAGCATGGCAAGAGAGAGCAGTCCCACATATCACTGTGCCCCAGCAGATTACCTAGTAAGATCACTGACAGTTTGATTCACATCAAAACAAACGTCAACCACATGAAAATACATTTTATGTACAACGTACTGCTTCTATACCGCTTCTCTTGCTACTGCGTATTCCAGCATGATTTAACCTTGTTTAGGTAACAGACTTCTCTGCTAATATGTACATTTGGGAGCAAGCCAAATTCAACATGATGCATACCATGAAGAATCTCACTGACTTCACCTCACTTTTGTGCTCCTCTGTGTTTATCTTGCAACTGTGTGTGCTATGAGACAAAAGATCTATTTATATTGTTTATAATTGAGAGGTTATCAAGAAAAGAAGGGAGCTGATGAGCTGCTAAGGCAGACACAGGAAATTTCTCCACCCAGTAATCTCCACAACCATTTTCAGTTTCTTTTTATGAAAAATTCTCAACTATCAGCTGCCAAGAATGCAGGAAAATGTTGGGTGATTTTTCATTATCTGGAAAAAAAGTGTTGTTAGTAACATGTGATGCTCCTTTTTTTCTGTTTGAGTATGGCAGAGCACCATAGATGGGCAGAAATAAGATGCCAGTCACTGCGATCTACCACAGATTTGTCCCTGTAAACCAGGCAGCAGTATGTACTAGAAGCTGTCTGAGACAATTTTTCAGAACACTGTGTCAAAGGCAGCAACTATGACTTTTCCCTGGCTTCCAACTGAGAAGAAATCTACTTCTCTCATGTAAAATCAAGTTCCACATTATATGGGTAACATTATATTAACCATGACTCAAAAATCCATACTCCCGTTAGTCTGCTCTTTCCCACAGGATTGGGCTAAGCGTAGCAGTTCTCAATTGTTCAGCTACTATTTTGATCTCTACTCCTGCATTTCTTCTTCTTTGGTCAAATTTCTAAGCCCACCCTAAACAGACCATTGAATAAGGGACTTAAGGCTTTCACGATTTCACCTAAGTACAGACTTCCAGTATTCTTGACTATTTCTGAGCTGCTCCTCTACCATCATCTTTCAGCTCCTCATAATACTTTATTTCCTTAGTCTCATCCACACTGGCTGATCCTGATTTTAGTGTAATATGGACAGGCAGATGAAGACCTGTTGGACTTGCTGTGGCCATTTCTCAGTTAAAGACTGACTCGTTCCCTGAATATAGGTCAAAGCCTGTCTTCATACTCTAATGAGTCCTTCTGGGAAGGTCTTAGGCACAGAAGTAATGCACTTTCCACTTTCCCCAAGAAGTCTACTGCTTGCATAACTTAGCAACCAGAAACCTCAAAGTCTACTCCCTTCCAGGAAAGGGAGCAGAAGAGTTAAGGGCAAGCTGGCACAGAGTTTTGGGATGGCACTTAATAACCTTGCAAGCATGAGGTTAATTCTGTGTATTGAAAAGGATTATTTACTGAAAAATGGGCAAAAGGAGGAATATGCCAAAGCTGAACTTTTGTCTCTACAGCTTAATTTCTTCACTTTCAGCTGAAGACAACAGCTCTGCTCAAGAATGTATAGTAGTGTGGGAAACAGGTGAGAGAACAACCGTGGCTAGCCAAAGAAGCTGGATTCCCAGTCTGTGGGAAAATGAGAGTTCTTGAAATTGGTTTCAGCCCAAACAGGACAAAAAATCTAAAGAAAAAATAAATGCAACAAACCCCAAAATCCTCAAGAGCTGGAAGCTCCCTGAATATTTTAGTAACTCAGTAAAACTGACATAAATATAAGTTTCATATAACAGCTACAGGGGTCACCCAAGGATGCTGGTCCTGGGGCAGACTTGTTAACATGCCTCCCATGGCCAAGGCTGTAGATCTCCCCACATGCCTGACTGCAGGGAGAACCTGCCAAACCCATCCGTGAGGGAACACTTCCTTGCTTCCTCAGTAAATTTCCAACCAGCAATAACAACCGTGCTTGCAACAGCAAGCCCCAGTCTTGGAGACCAGACACACTCAGCTGTAAAGAGAGGAGTAACCAGTGCTCGCCGTCACCACAGAGACTAATCTAGACTAACCATAGCAGTGGTTTTGCCTGTGCCGCATTAACATTTTACTAAGTTGTGAAACATCTCAGAATTAATACTGCTGTATATTCAGGCTTAGTATTTTCCTTTTTTTGCAACATTTTGAGCCTTTGCAAGTGACTTTTAACAAACCAGTTAACAGAAGTCAGATTTTTAATGCTAATCTTGGTGATTCAGACAAAATCCGGTTATTTTACACAGTAAAATCCCATTGAATCTCCATAATGAAGGCTAACGGAAAACCCCATTGGATTATCGTTTGACGTCAAATCTGGCACAACGCAACGTGTAGATGTCTGACTCACAGTGTTAGGAGAGACTTGGAAACTTCCAAGGAATCTTTCCTGTATTTAAACCAATATAATTCCCTGGGAAAGAACACATCTGAAAACAAACTTGTCTTAAGAATTTTTCTTGTGATCTCGTTTGGGAAGGGATTGGCTTTCTCTTAAGGAATTGGTGGGGAATTCCCTTTGAGTTTTTATGGAGAATGAAAGTGAACATTGTGGGTTTTTTGGTAGCTGTAGCAAGTAGTTGCCTATAAATGAGTATTAATTTGTACATAATAACTGTAGTGATTAACTGTGTTTTTTTTAATTCATTTATTTCCTGATACTTTGCCATGGCATCAGTCAGTGGATCTAATTTATGTCTGTGTATATACACACACACAAATTGTATCTAGGTTATCTGCAGATTTTTCAACATGAAAAAGTATTTTGCCCTTAAACACAACATATTTATTTTCACAAGTTTTTAGATCTCAATCCACAGCCTGTTGCATTGTAAGAAAATTCCTGCATCACTAGAGGGAAATATGGTCCTTCATTGTTAAAAGACTGCAAATAGGCTTTGCAAAAAAAAAAAAAAAAATTCTGATTCAGACTTTTCCACACATAGAAACTGCGGTATTACTTGTCTGTTAGTAAAGATGCATGAGTGTGAAATGAGCAATATAAGCAACACCAGTTTATTACAATTATCAGATGGGGTAATTTATACACCAATAGAAATCACTATTTCAAATTTAATTACTTAAGTATAAAAGGAAAAGGAGGGATAGCAACCAGAAAACAAAAAGGATAACAATATGACAGGTAAATATATATATATTTTTTTAATTTTTAAGTATTAACTGTAGCAAAGATAGTGCTTCTTCGTGCATGGTTTTATAGCAATATAGTAGAACAACTGCGAGAATTTTGCTCTTAGCTCCACTCTGAGTCAAGAGGCAACAGTGTCTGTGTGACATACATTTCTGAAAGTATAGGATACCAGGAAAACTCTAAACACTGCTCAGTTACCCTATAGCAGGAAAGTAATATGCAGTTAAATAAAAGAGGTTACAACTGAGGTAGATGCAGACTTCATTTCACTGGTTTCTCTTTTCTCAAGAAACTGAATTATAAAGTCTAGTTTCTTGCTTTGGCATAGGAAAAAGCTGCTGCCAAAATGGGACAATGGTATTTCAAGCTGACAGGATTTTTTTTGGTTACATCTGTTCCAGACAATAAATGAACAAGATTAAATGGAACTAAAACTTTTAACTGATGTGTTTCACCAATCTGCATCCTTCAAATCTTCAAGCTTAAATCCTTTGATAATATTTGAAACAGCTGTTCATTCTGAAATACCCATACATCTTAGTTTCAAATACAATGTCTCAGAACATGCTCAGGTGTCATTTTGGTAAAATACTTAAATTTTGTGAATTTTCAGGTCACTAAGAAAGCTTCAGAAGAAGTACACAATTTTTCTTTTCTCCAGAGCTGCCAGCAACCTGTGTGATTAAGGGTTTGCACAAATCTGCAGCTAGTAAAAAACAGAGTTAGGAACAGACATAACACTACAGCGTGCACGGTTTGGCTATACCGGTGACAGGCTTAGTCCTTCATCTGACTCTATGTAATACCTTCCTGAGCCTGAAAACAAATCCACTTAAATCAGCAAGAGCTACAAAACAGATGAGAGAGCTGACAACACAAGTTAGGCCTACCTCCTCAACCACTGCAACAGCTGGGATCTGTTACACAAACGTAGGTCAAAACACCTGGAAATGAAGACAAAGACTTTGCAATGTGGAAAAGATGATCCTGTGTGCCTCAAAAACAAATATTTCAGTTTCCACAAAACCACTTTGTCCTCTTCTTTGGGATGTGGTTCTAGTAAGGGCTGAGGACTACTTCAGATGCTCATTAATTTTTTTTAAATCACAGTTTTTACTAGATTCATAAATCAATTCTTTAAACTTATACAAAAATGTTATCTCACAAATAGATTTTTCTCAGCCTGAGGAGGACTCAGAAACCCACTTGCATGACTTCAAAGAGCAAATGAATGCTTATGACCAGTGCCAAGTTATACAAAGTTGTCATTAATTTACCCTGTAAAATTTTTTGCTTCCTTATTTTAAACATAGCAGTACAACATTTCACCTGAAAGAAGAAATATTCAAAGCAGTAAATTATTACCATATCACACAGTTCTTTCAAATTTAGGTTTTTCAGTCACATTCACAATGGCTCATTTCTATTCTGTAGCAAACTCTTCATTATAATTAGGACCTAAAAACTCAGTAGACAGGATAAATTCTAAATAGATGTTGATTCACTGATGATAATACTTGAAACTAGTTTGTGCACCTTTGACTAAAGGCACAAAATTTTTATTATACATCTGTATTAGCTTAAACAGTTTTACAATTCAGTTTTCTGAAACTGTTAAAATGGTCTTTAAGCTTTGATACAGATATAGTGTTTTAAAAAAGGTGAATCCTTCAATGACTCATGAAAAAAATATGTACATCCCACCGCGGAAAAAAATAGTTATGTGTTAATTAAAAGTGGAAGCCAAAACTGGACAAATCTTGTCTGGTATATATGCCTTTTTCCTTACGTCAGGTAAGGGATGCACACTTTTGTTCAGTCAAGGCATGATTGACTAACCGGAATTCGCCTAAATATGGTGCTGTGCATATTCCAGGAAATTTTAGCAAGCCCTTTTTTGTTTCTCCACTTTGGTAACTATCCTGGAAACTGTTGCGTGTTTCCACAAACAACATGCTTATTTGTCATCTTTGCAGAAGAAAGTCTCTAAAACCATTTCACAAGCAAACAGAATTTATTCCCATTTTCTTTCTTGCTGAAAAACTTAAATTGTTTGTCTTTCGTGAAGCCCATTGTAAATTAAAGTTTCATATGTTAAGTCCTCTTTTTTAAAATTACCTAATTGTCACCTCCATATAGTTATATCTCCCAATAAGGAGAAAAAAAACAACTTGTTTCCCTGACACCACAAAAATGTTCAAAGGCATATGTTTTGATTCTCAGCCCTTTTATATCTTGGCAACCTTATATTATCCCCTTGTTTTATAATGTTATCTAATTTAAAATTAATTACTTGGCATCTTGATTCAATTTTCTACCCCTTGCACTACCACAGGCAACTAGCTTAAAACAAGCTTTACAAAGTATAGACCTCACAACCTTTAATTGGCTTTAAATGTGTCCACATTCAATGATATTACTAAGCTTTTGATTTAACAGTTGAATCATAAAATCATAGAATGGCTTGGGTTGAAAGGGATCTTCAAAATTATCTAGCGCCAACACGTCTGACATGGGCAGGGACACCTTCGACTAAATCAAGTTACTCAAAGCCTCATCTAGCCTGGCCTTGAACACCTCCAGGGATGGGGCAACCACAGCTTCTCTGGGAAACTTCTTCCAGGGTCTCAAAACCCTCACAGTAAAAAAAAAAGAAAAAAAAATTCCTAATGTCTAATCTAAATCTACACTCTTTAGATTTAGAATCCATACCATATGATGCTGTTCATACCAACAAAAGCTAAAGGATGAAGGAGGAAGGTAAGAATGTTCAGAAGTACGGCGTTGGTAACCATTGTCACGGCGTTTGTAACCACAAGTAACCGTTACGTGTGATGGAGCCCTGCTTTCCAGGGAATGACTAAACACCTGCTTGCCGCTGGGAAGTCCCCCTCCACTAGACTCACTCTAACAGGTCCATGCCTTTCTAATGTTGGGGGCCACAGAGCTGGATGCCATACTCCAGGTCGAGTCTCATGACAGCAGAGTAGTGGGGGAGAATCACCTCTCTCGACTTGCTGGTCACGTTTCTTTTGATGCAGCCCAGGACACAGTTGGCTTTCTGGGCTGAAAGCACACATTGCTGGATCATGTTCAGCTTTTCATCAATCAAACCAACATCCCTAAGTCCTTCTCAGAGCTGCTTTCAATCCATTCTCCTCCCAGCCTGTATTTCTGCTTGAGATTGCCCTGACGCAATCCATGTGCAGGACCTTGCACTTGGCCTTGTTGAACTTCATGAGGTTTGCATGGGCCCACCTCTCAAGCCTGTCAAGGTGCCTCTGGATGACATCCTTCCCTCCTGCGTGTCCACCACACCACACAGCTTGCTGTCATCGGCCAGTTTGCTGAGGGTGCACTCAATCCCACAGTCCATGGCTCCAACAAAGATGTTAAACAACACTGGTCTCAGTACTGACCCCTGAGGAACGTCACTCATCACCGGTCTCCACTCGGACATCCAGCCATCAGCTGCAACTTTTTGAGTGCAACCATCCAGGTAATCCCTTATCCACCAAGTGGTCCAACTGTCAAATGTACGTCTCTCCAATTTAGAGACCAGGCTGTCGTTCAGGACAGTGTCAAACGCTTTGCACAAATCCAGGTAGATTATGTCAGTTGCTCTTCCCTTATCCACCAACACTGTAACCTCATTGTAGAAGGCCTTCAAATTTGTCAGGCATGATTTTCCCTTAGTGAAGCCATGTTGGCTGTCACCAATCACCTCCTTATTTTCCATGGACCTCAGCATAGCTTTCAGGAGGATCTGCTCCATGATCCTGCTGGGCAAAAAGGCCTGTAGTCCCCCCCATTTTTCCTTTTTTCCCTTTCGAAAAATGGGGCTCTTCTTCCCCTTTTCAAGTCAGTGGGAACTTCACCAGAGTGTCACGACTTCTCAAATAGGATGGATAGTGGCTTAGCAACTTCGTCTGCCAGTTCCCTCAGGACCTGCAGATGCATCTTATCAGGTCCCATGGACTTGTGCACCTTCAGGTGCTGCAGATGGTCTCAAACCTGATCCTCTGCTACAGTGGGTAGTTTTTCATTCCGCCAGTCCTGCCTTTGCCTGCTGTGACTTGGGTGGTGTGGGCTGAGCACTTCCTGGTGAAGACTGAGGCAAAAAAGGTCATTACACAGTTACGAAGCACATAGTTCCGAAGTTACATAGTTATGACGCACAAAAAGAAGACAATGTCACACACAGCTCAATATCGAATTCATTGAGGAGATTCATTATCCCACAATTCCCCATAGAGTCTATCTTGGAAGGTGGCACCAGGAATTATATAGTCCTGACAAATAAGCAAAGTAAAAGGCAGTTCTGCAGACATGCTATTTTCCAGGATAGAGAGCAGGCTGATAGTCTCTTCAACAGCTCTCTTGAACACTCATCCCAACATACATAAACTGTACAGATCTAGATAGGTTATACAGAACCTGTTTGCACCCACTTCCACCTCTTCTTCACATGTGGTTGTGATCTTGTAAATCACAACAGTGTTTTACTTCCATTTTCTAAAGATATCTCCATGGTATAGGATGCAAAGTGAGAAGAAAACTGGACAGGGATGTAGAAGTGCTTCATAAATAAGGTGTGTCAACATCAGTGTGACATGTGTACACTCACATTCTTCTGACGGGCCTATTGAAAGAATGACATTCAGTCATTGGGCAGCAGAAATGCACAGGCTCTTGGTAAACATCAGTTCAATTAGAATTCCTTCCCAAGACTCCTAACCCCCCAGCAGGCATTGTATAATGTCCCAGGTGCATTATGGAAGAAGAAGAAGCACTCAGTTCTGAGAACCACTGCTAAGAAGAGAACATCTGGCAAAATATTGTCGAATCTTGTTTTACTGTGGAGTTACTTAATTATCCCTATGTCACAGTCTTTCCTTCTTCTCTCCCAAAGTTCCAGGCGTTGACCCCAGTATTTCACCACCATCAAAACGTTTTGCATCTCTCATGACTGAGGCAATCCTGAGGCACCTGTAAAGGGCTTTTCTGAGCATTCCAATCTACTGGACCAGGTTGCTGCAACCTAATCATTTGTGGATCCTTACACAGCACTGGTCTGTGCTCTAGGTCTTGAGAAGTCAGACAGTTATGCTCTCCTAATCTGAAACTTTGCTATTAATTTTCCATTACATATAACTTAATGAAAAAAGAAATCAAACCTCAGAATAATCTAGTTAATTTATCTACATGGAAGACTGACAGGAATCAGAACAATTTTTTGTAAAAGGTTACTTAATTAAAACAAAGCCATTTTTTATAAAGTGTCACTTAAGCCCCAGTACAGCAAGAGATAAAAGCTTTTTAGGGGTTTAAGCAGAAGTTTTTTGTTTTTTCCCCCACTACGTGTTCTTTATTAATATTTAATCTACATAGACACTCATAAACATTAGTAACCATCAATCCATAAATGGATAAAGGAAAAAGAATGGCACACTCAGGACAACCAGAATCTACGACATGTCTCAGCAGGTCTTTAGTATGAGCAAAGGATGGCAGGAGGAGAGTGGGAGAAAATTCAAGAGGGACAGAAAACTGAGCACTGAAAGGCAAAAGCAATAAGAAGCACAAGGGCCTTGGGTCAGAGGAGAAATCATAGATAAGTCAGAGTGATGGTGGTTCAGTTAGAATAAGAAGGAGTTATTGAAAGGAATGATTAATGAAAGGGGTGAGGGAGACAAGGAGAGGAAAAAAAGGCATAAAGACATGGATAAGGATTGTTTTGATATATTGAGAGAAGAGGTTCACATAGAAACCAAATTTAACAATGATCTGAAGGCAAATATTTACAGCTAAGAATTTCTGACTGAACGGGAATGTTTTCTGTTTTTTCCACCTGTAATTTTGAAAATCTGTAACAAATAGTAGGAAATTAGGAAATTAGTTGCCTCAACATGTCTGACCCTGGATGTCATGAACTCTTTCTGCCCTCTGATCCGCTGCGGGGGTCACATGTGGCCCAAAGAAGCCTGCACTACCAAAGGTACCTCCAGCTTGCAGAAAGGAAGAAGATGCGCCAGGGTTACTGTGTGTTTTCAGCTAGTGATCTATAAGCACCCACTAGACAGGAAGCAGAGCAAGCCTTCTGCTTCAATAGAGTGTTTCTACAAGACTAGGTAAGTCTCTCAGTCCCCTGTGCTGAGCTTTTGCTATTCTAGGTTGAACTGCTGTTAGATCACAAATTGAGCTAACCTCAGTCTTCATGTTACTTCATTCATGATTCTTGTGTGTTTCATAAACCATGTCTAGATTCAGCAGATCAGGGAGTGTTCTGCTAGAAATACCCTGAGGAGATACACACTGAAGTAGTCTTCCCTGCTCTGAATAACTCTTCTTCCCAGTTTTCTTGAAAATGAAATTCCGTCCTCTCCCAAATTACTCAGAGCAAGCCACATCCTCTCACCAGTATGTGAGGATGCAATGTCACAAGACATGTTGTTGTCTTCCCTAGAACATGATGAAACTACTTAGGGTGTTTCAATCCCTGATCCAAATTTAAGTTTGGACACCTCAAACACATTCAGAGATTATGAAAATGCAACCATGAAACCAGATAAATGTCTGTCTCCTGTCTGCCAGTAAACTGGGTATTTCCCAGCAATAAATAGGTTTACCAGACACACAAATGTTTGATTACCATTTCTGTATATAAACAAAATATAACACACTGGGCATTTGAAAGCAAAAACCCTAACAGATAATCCAGTCTTGAATAATATAAGCAAATAGCATCCACACTAATCTCAGCAACTGTCAGACTTAAGTTAACAATCTGGGGATTCAAAGCCACTGCCTGCATATGGCCATGATGAAAAAATGTCATATCATATCTGAACTGTGTTATGAAACAGCCAGGAATACAACCTCTTCACTCTCCTGACTATCAAAACAATATCGAGAAATCTTAACACGTAACATTTTCCATGTGTCAAAATTAACAAATTGGTAAATAAAGTCCACACCATACCTGTTGAAGGAAATCTTTATGACTGTTGAGGATTAATATCATGAGCATGCGCCAAGAATACAAATATGTTGTGAGAAAGAATTCAGGAGTGGAACTGGAGAGCCAAGTGATATGTTTGCAAAAACACTTATGTTTCCTTCTCAAAAACTTGAATAAGAAGGCAAAAGCAGAAGAAAAGGAATAACATTAGCAATGACTTAAGTTTGTCATTCATATTAAGACTCACCTTTTTCAGTGCTGCCCTATTCCTTATTCCTTCTTCCCAGACTAGATGACATCCTAGTATGAATGCATAAGCTAATCTCCACTCTTTTCCTCTTTCAATAAAGATGCCCCTGGTAAATGTACAGCTATATGAACATTCCTTTAAAGAGATGGATCTTCGCCTCTTTTCCACACACATCATAAGTCATAGTCCACTCATCAACACAGAAAAAGTATTTTTAAAAAAAAAACCCAAAAAATAGATGTTATTGATGTACCTGAAGTACTTGAACATTAGAACCCATTTTCTAAACTCAGAAGTGATGTGACTTATTGCTTCCAAACCTACTCTGCTTCATTGGTCTGGCAACATGGGAGCATAATGATATTGCAACAGTCATGAGCAGAGCACGATGGTAACAAGGGTGAGGACCGTGAGCCACAGCAAACTGGACACTGCAGACAAGAACAGAGCATGATAAGCCTTGGTACAGGCAGTGCATCAATGGTGGACAAGACAACAGTACCTGAAACTGGTGGACAGGTGTACCATGGTATGACAATGGGCTTATCAGTTTGGCAGCCAGTGCCAACATCTGTCTGGAAATACGTTCAGTGGTAGAGACCAACAGGTGGGACATGAGTAGGTGTGTGCCCAACACTGCAACTGCAGAGCTGAGCTTCTGCCCCAGACCAATGCCCAGACTGCCAGAAGGAAGCATCGTGCTGCTGCCAGCCCCACTGTTCCATCATGGCAGGAACCCCAAGGTGAAGAAGCAGAAGGCTTGGTGACTCTCAGTTCTACTGATTCAAAAACGATAACTGAGACACTGTAATATGCAGATTATAATATTTTTACTGCCTAGGAAAATCTCCTCCCAAACCTAACAGTGAAATAACCTGAAAATATTAACTACCATAAACTGTAGTTGCTGGAGTTACTTGTACAAATCACTAATAAAAAGCCATAGTGCACATTTAAAGCCTTCGTCCACATTTAATTCCACCAAAGTCTATTATTTTTGTAAAGATATTCTTTAGGCCACCAACAGACTGTGAGAACGCTTAGAAAACTCTGACATAGCAGAATGTACATTGGGACTATATTCCCTTTAAAATCTTTATTAACATTAGCAAAACAATACATAAAATCGTCTGTGTTCATCCAACAACTTATTTCCACTACAGGGGGAAAAAAAAAAATCTAAGCTGAAGAAATGATGTGAGCTGGATTAAGAAAGACTGTGAATGATGAAGGATTATGTGGCAGTTGGGGAAAAAGCTGGCTCACTTAACTTTTCATTTCCAGAATGTATTTCTCAAAACAAGTTAGAGGTGTAGCATACCTCTCCACTTTGGGAAAGTTTTGGGGTTTTTGTATTCAAGGATGAGGGGAAAGCAATTGGGCAAGATGAATACCTCTGAAATACTCTTACACTATAATTGTTTTTCCACTTCATTGTTTGCTAGTGGGAAAGACATAAAAAAGCAGGCACAGCTTTGCCTTGTTAATCTGTGTACCGTACTGAAAGATGAAGTGTTTAACATAGCTGTCAAGGCAACAAACAAGATTTGTGGGCATATTTTACCATGCAAATGTGGATAGAGAGGATAAATACCGTTTCTTTTATTCCAGACACTAAATATGTCACCCAGGAAAGTTAACTGCGCTGGAGTGGTTAAACCAAGTCACACCGGGTTCGCAGCAGCACATCTCACCTCTGGAGAGATGCGGGCGGGCTGGGGTTTTGCGCGGTTCGTGAGTGCCACCTGGTGACCGTTCTCCTGCTGCCGCAGCCGGAGTGTCACATCACATCACATCACGTCATACCAGCGCCCTCTTTGAATGCTTTTCAGAACTGGAATTTCAGTAAATTTAACCAACATATAAGGTTAACTGGAAAGTGCTCTGTTAATCACTGCCAGGGAAGAAAACTTATTCCACGGTTCAACATGTTAGAATTGCCTTCTCATAAAGAAAATGATAAATATACTTCACATGTAAGGAAACTTTAGCCATATGGATGGTTTACCTCACGACCTGCTATCACAGAAACATGAGCATATTGGCAGTTTTCGTAGCAGAGACATCAATTGGGTCTTCATGCAATGAGAGACTCAGCATAAAATTTTTAAAGTGCTCTCAGAATAGGACAATAAAACCTCACATGAGCCTGAAAGAATCACAGGGTTCCTCACTCCTGAGATTCAAACCATATTTTCTATAATTTTACCTGGAAAAATCTCCACCATCTATGCCAGTGTTATTTTGCAGAGACAGATCAAATTCTGTTATTACTGCTACTCTCCTGACTGGTTTTGCTGACTGTAGATTACCATCAGTCTTACTGGGCTACATCAAAGATTGACTGATAGACTTAACATAGTTTTACAGTTATGGGTACTGTCCCTATTACAGTGCTTCTGTCCACCCTCTGAGGACACCTTTCCCTCTGGGAACAGAGAGCAGTGTAGAATGTTTATTGGTGATTATTCCTCTTTCAGACACAGCCATGTTCCCCAGCTGGGGACTCCAGACCCAATTTATCAAGAAAACAAGGGGCCATCAGTGTTAGTGCTGTGCCCCTTTGCATCCATCCTGCTCCCCTACATTGCATGGGGGAGCTGGGTACTCAGCTGGGAGTCCAGGACTGGAAAGGTAGAGGGAGTGGGAGATATAGGGGTTAAAAAAAGCTGAGGACTATGGGAACATGCAAGAAATATAGCCAAACACACAAGCTGCTTCCAGGAAGCACAACAGACAGGAAATATGGACTCAACATCCTTGTGCTAAACGTTGGAGAAATTAAGGGTCACCTTCTGTTCAAGGCCCGCCTCCAAATCATGGTGTTTGGGACAGGTTTTATCAGCTGTGTAAAACCTTAGAGCAAAGTTATTTGTCCTTAGCAGGTGTGGCAATACTAGTGTAATGCAAACTAAACTAATGCTGAGACCTTAACAGCACAACAATTAGTAACAGGTAATATTCTATTACAGTAGCTCTAAGATCTAGCTTTAAACACACATCTCAATTTCAGATTTCTAGGAATGTTCAGCGCTATTTTCCATTTTTATTACTTTGTTAATGGAACTCTCTGATCTGTTTCAGACCATTCATATAAGTGTACAAAGTAGCCCGGAAGAAATGCAAAAAATGACTTTTCATCTGGAGAAATTTTGTTGCCTGCACTGAAACTAGTTTTGGTTTTGAGAGTCTAAAACTTACTTATCTACAGACTAGTTTCTCAAAGAAAATGGTAGCATTACTTTCCATCTTACAGATCCCTTTCTTATAATTTCTCCAAGAACAAATTCAATTCCCTCTCACCTTTCTGTCATTCAGGTTGACCTCTATCACCTTTCCCAGGGCTCCTGCTGTAAAAGATGCTGTTGCATGAAGTCCTTTAGGAAATGCATTTGTTTTTTAGTAAATATTTAGCACAGAATTTGAAAGGAATATTTTTCTAGGGTACCCTGTATGATGTCAGAACTCTGAACTCAAGACCAGGATCATAAACCACCTATGGAAAAAATAATTAAAATAACATAAAGCTACCTTCCTCTTTCACCAAAAGCAATTTGAAACAGGAGTGTTACACTAAAGTTTCATTTCAGAATGCTGTGGCACAAGGCTTTCATTTTCTTTACTTGTGAGAGAGAAGGTGAGAAAGTGTTGGAACTATATGAAGAGGAGAATAAAATTCTCATAAAATGGAAAGAGGCAAAAAAGCAGGAAGAGAAGGAAGATCCTATTAAAGCAATGAGGAGAGGATAAAAAGCGGAGACTCAAGTTTCCCTTGGTAATAAAAAAAAAAAAAAAAAAAAAAAAAAAAAAAAAAAAAAAAAAAAAAAAAAAAAAAAAAAAAAAAAAAATAAACAGAACAGCTGAGAGCAGATATGGCGAGAAAGCTGTTAGAAAAACTGTCACACCAAGCAGGGAACACTGTTCAGATCCCAGAGACCCTCCTCACGCATCACAGATACTCATCAGTAAAATTAGGTTTAAAAGCTGTGTGTCATCTCACAGCTTAAAGATGAGGGGGATACATTTTCATACAGCATGATTTAATGTTATTCGAGTTGACCTATTTCCTTCAGTTTCCCTTTTAAGGAAAGCTTGGATTCTGCAGAAAGCAAGAGGACTTAATTCCACATTCTGCCAGGAACCTGCTTTATGTCCCTGATCATATATCTCCACTTTTCTTTGCCTCTGTTTACCTTTTCATTAATTTTCTTGGCTTTAGTCCAAGTCCAGTACAGACTTTTCACTTTAGCCAAAGGCATGAGTTAGTGGCTTTCATCATGGACATTCGCTTTTTAAAAGACAGCACTCTTCAATGCTAATTTGTGTGATGAAAACATCACTTTGTTCAACTTTCAAATAACATTCGGACAAAAAAAAATCCATTTTGTATTCCTTTTCAGATCTGTAAGTAAAGGGGAGTCATTCTGAAATAAATACATGCTTTTCAGGTTAAATGTCACACTCAATATATTTACATGTAAATGTGCATTGTTTTCCCCAGGGACATTGAAATCTGTCACAGTAACTTCCCTGACGCAAGCGAGCTATGCACGATCTTAGGACTACTGATATTGATAATGTACCTGAACTTACAGTTGGTCTTTAGCTTTCTAGCTGATAACACATCAAGACCTGTGTATGAATAAAGAGAGAAATCAGTTCTCTTAAAGTCATTATAATCCAAATGATCAATATCTAGAAAAATAAATCCAGGCAAAGAGGATGAAATGGGCTCTCTGAGGTTTGTGGCACAGTCTGCAAAAGGAAACTCTGTTTCACTTCCTAGCCCAAAGCTCCAACCTTCACAAGAATATGTTATTTGGAAAAAAAAAAAAAAAAAAAAAAAAAAAAAAAAAAAAAAAAACCAAAAACCAAATGAAAAAAAAAGTGTATAATAAAAGGTAAAAAATATAGTTAAAGAAAAAGTGAACCTGAGTTTTTAAAGACAAAATCATTCAGGTTAGAATCATAGAATCATAAAACGGTTTGTGTTGGAAGGGACCTTCAAGATCATCTAGTTCCAAACCCCATGCCATGGGCAGGGACACCTTCCACTAGACCAGGTTGCTCAAAGCCTTATCCAGCCTGGCCTTGAACACCTCCAGGGATGGGGCATCCACAGCTTCTCCGGGCAACCTGTTCCAGTGCCTCACCACCTTCACAGGAAAAAATTTCTTCCTAGTATCTAATCTAAATCTGCCCTCTTTAAGCTTAAAACCATTACCCCTCCTCCTGTCACTGCAGTCCTGATAAAGAGTGCCTCCCCATCCCTCCTGTAGCCCCCTTTAAGTACTGGAAGGTGGCTATAAGGTATCCCCAGAGCTTTCTCCAGGCTGAACAACCCCAATTCTCTCAGCCTGTTCTGGTATGGGAGGTGCTTCAGCCCTCCTCTGGACTCACTCCAACAGGTACATGTCCTCCTTATGTTGGGGGCCACAGAGCTGAACACAGTACTCCAGGTGGGGTCTCATGAGAGTGGAGTAGAGGGGGAGGATCACCTCCTGCAACCTGCTGGTCACACTGCTTTCGATGCAGCCCCGGACATGGTCGGCTTTCTGGGCTGCAGACACACATTGCCAGGTCATGTTGAGCTTCTCGTCTACCAGCACCCCCAAGTGCCTCTCTTCAAGCTGTTCTCAACTCGTTCTCCTCCTAGCCTGTATTTCTACTTGGGATTACCTGGACCCGTGTTCAGGACCTTGCATTTGGCCTTGTTGAACTCCATGAGGTTCACATGGGCCTGTTCCTCAAGCCTGCCAAGGTCCTTCTGGATGGCATCCCTTCCCTCTAGTGTATTAACTGCGCCACTCAGCCTGGTGTCATCCCCAAGGTTGCCAAGGGTGCACACAGTCCCACTGTCCACGTAATTGATGAAGATATTAAATAGTACTGGTCCCAGTATGGCCCCTTCAAGGACACCGCTTGTTACTTGTTTCCACTTGGACACTGAGCTATTGACTGTAACTCTTTGAACCCAGCCACCAAGCCAATTTCTTATCCACCTAACAGTCCATCCATCAAACCCATATCTTTCAAATTTAGCAGCAAGAATGTTGAGGGGAGACTATATCAAAGCCCTTACAGAAGTCCAGATAGATGTCAATATATATATTACTGAGAGGGCTATAACATCACTGCTTTCTGAATTTGACTGTGCAGTTCCCACCAATTCTATTTACAAAGCCCATTTTCCCAGCTATAGATTAAGTCAACATCAATAAGCAAATTGCAAATAAGAATAGAGGTAAGAAACATGTAACATAGGGAAATCATTTGTATTTGTTTTTTTGTGGGAACTTACTCCCCAGGACCATTTGAGTGCCCTCCCAATTCTCCCGTTTCAGGGTCTTTTGCAGGAGGTGTAAGCAACCCCTGGGCTGACACCTCACAGCCTGCCAGCAAAGCCACACATTCAACAATCCCTGCAGAGAGGTTTATTGATCCTTTCTGAAGTCTTCCATGAGGTCTTGAAATCTGTACAGGAAGGGTTCACAGTCAGATAAAGAGGGAAACAATTGAAATGGATAGGAGACAACCATAGGGTTCAACTTGGGATAAAAGGGAAAGGGAGAAACACATATGATTATGAAACCTCCTTTGGGTTACCTAAGCTTGCCATGAAAAGCATTTAAATTGTCTCAAGTCCACCTGGTACAGAACTGGCACCATATGTCCAAATACATAACAGTGGGTTATTTTTATATAACACCATCACACAACATTGCCATTCAATATCCAAGATTCAAGTTCATACATATTCTTTGACAAATCCAACAAGTAACATGAACTCTATTCAGCTGTCAAAAACAAAAGTATTTATGGACAAATCTTGTCAACTTTACTCCCTCAAGTCCTTTCCTTTCAATGGGATTTGTGATTGAGTAAGCATCCAGGTTATAAGTGGATGGGCAATATTGTCTTTACAAGCAAACTTGAAAGGAATTGGGAAATAGAAAGTACTCGGTACCCCTGAGTAGTTCTCATAGCCTTTTGTATTCCAGCAATTATGCAGCCAGCCTAATCATATCCTAGCCATGGGGCACACAGCTTGTCCTTCATCCGTACAATACCCTTCTTGGTTGGTTTAAAGAGTGGCAGTAGATTGCTCGACAAACAGCACAAGATAATCCTGTGGTTTTGATTTCTGGCATCAGAAAGTTTTGTGCTACCAGGTGCTGGAAGGGGAACAGACTTCAGGGTTTAGAAGCGAATGCTCTGGTCATCCACAAACATGGTTGTCCTTGACCTTGCTCAGCAGGGCACCTTCTGTTAGCAGACACAGAAATCATGAAAAGGTTGTCACACAAGCATTATTCTCTTGTCAAAAGCAATTTATGGAGTTTCCTTTCCCCTCCCCTCCAGAATCTGCTCATTCCCGCCCTCCTGAGCTTTAAGAGCCCCTCCTAAAATTTGAGGTCATAATGTCATCCAGATTGTTGAAATGATTCAAATTTGAGAGGAAGGAAAAAACCCACATGTGCATACCTAACTCAGGAAAAAAATATATTGGGAAACAGAGAGCAGTTTGCTTTCTTTTTTCCAGTTCCAATGATTTCAATTAATTGGTTTGCACTACATCCCCACAAACAGGTAAGTGAGTCATTAACGATGCTGAAGGATCTGACACAAGCAGAGAGGCTTAACCTTGCAACTGGCAAAAGGTCCATATAATCACACCCTATGCTTATGTCAGACAATAGGCACTTTCCTTCGAACAGCCCAGTGATTTGGGGGTCTTTGGTCTTACTTTCAGCAGTATTCCTAAAGAGTCATAGGAAGCTGCTACAGGGACACTTTTGACACTTATGATCGCATTTGCAGAATGTATCTGGCTTTTCAAATTAACAATGTCAAAATCATGACCAGAAAATTTGAAGACAGTCCTGGATGTGAAAGTTATGATGTTCTGAGGTACAGACCATTCATATATATGTGAAAAAAATATTTTACATAGGCAAAATTATATATCCCTTGGGGTCAGCTACAGAGTCACGGAAAGAAAAACAATATTGTCAGAAATGTAAAAGTTTTCAACCTTTCAGGTACATGTTACCTTTTTGCATGGATGTCTTGCATGTCTGATTTTAACTCCTTAACTTTTATTTCTGTCTCAAATCTGTCTGGCCATAATGCCTAAATCAGACCCAGGATTGTGTAGATGTGCTAGGATAAAACAGCCTAGCCAAGTCGCTTCCATGGCCAAGATAACAGCCTGGTAAGTATCTAGCTGTGAGGCCTTGTGTTTAGGTCATACCACATCGGGTCTGTGAACTCTTTAATCTTTCATAATCTGGGTACACTGCAAAACCACCTCTTTGACTCTTAAGGCACAAACTCTTGAGGGCATTTTTCAGCAATGGGATAACAGATCAGCCTGGGCAGAGAAATCCTGCTCAGTCACCTGAAGAGACTTACCTCTTTTTGCCAAGTTCCAGCTTTTTGGATACTTGTCAACAGCTCAGGACATACATAAGCACATATGGTGAGTGTTACAACAGGTTTTCTTAACCCAGGCACTCTTTAAGCTAAATAGCACTTGTGGAGGAGATGTAGGCCAAACATGATCAATCACCTGCACACTTTCCTTACCCTACTTCTTTTGTCACTGCATGTTCTTAAGATCAGCTGCCCTCAAGCCTGTCTTTGGCTGAGAGCCTCTCCCCTGCTGTTGTTTTCTTCCTCTCAGTCAAACAGGAATACTTCGGCAAGGAAACCACGTCCCTGTGTTGTTCTGGGGGGAGAGTTCCCATTCTCTGCTCTCTCCTCTGTGCAGAGGAGCCTGGTGAAACTAGCTTTCCCACCTGGGCACCCCCATCAGCATCCTGCTCTCTGAGCAGCTACGGCAGTCCTCCCAAGCTGATGACTTGCATTTCATCCAGGCAGGGTGGGCAACAGATGCACCACTTGCTACACACAAATTACAGTGCAAATTACAATTGCAATAACTAGAAGTCTCAGCTGTAAAGAGACTGCCAGGGCCCTCACCAGGTGGGGTACACATGCCTGAGGATGTCATGTAAGCGGTCTGCAGGGTAATTTGGGGGAATATGCATTTCACTGAGGAGAGGAACTAGCAGGACGAGAACTCAGCAAATGCATATCGTCCTCATCCCCAGCAACCCCACCAACTTACATGCAGCATGCCGATTAGACTGTGTCTCTCCTATGAAATAATTAAAGACTTTTGTATCTAATTTTATGTTACAATATGGTGGCATATTTGTTTAATAGGCTCTATCAGCCATCCTGCAAGGAATTAAGTGTAACAGAGCATGACATTTTTGCTCTAGTAAATAAGATGGTAAGTTAACACGATGATTGTTGAAAAAATATTATAGAGAAGAAGCTATAGGTAGGAAATTACGCTCTCTATGGTACAGAAATGAGGTTTTATATTAAATATCATTAAGAAGTTTCAGATATAGGTATCTGAGCTGTCTGTAACAGCTCTAAGAGGGAGACAGAAAGAGTCCCTGACTTCACAGCTCTGAGAAGGGGAAGGCAAGGCTTGATCACAGACCTTCGTCACCCTAGATACCTGCCTAGACTCACATACAAATCTACAACTGGGTCTTTCCCATCCTACCCTCTCTTCTTCCAAGAAAATCTTCACAGCCACGGGGTTGTATTCAGCTCTTATAAAGACTTTTGTATAATCAAGTGCTGTATATTTCATATTCTAGAATTATTAAAAAGTTCATAAAATTTCATCCTGTTTCATTATCTCTGAGGTTATTCCTTCAATATCTGCCCAAGCTGTCTCCACAAGTGCTACTTCCCCTCGTACATATTTCTCCAGGGCAATTATGGCCAAGATGTGGTCAGTATAGACCTGTGTATCTGTGAGTACTGTGCTTAAATTCCTAGTCCTATGTGCTGGATCATTGCCTCAAGTGAAGCAGCCTAAAGACCGACTACAGACCTAAGGAGCTGCTGTGTGTTTCAGAGCACACTAAGTACATCTGCTGTGCTGGCTACAGTGAGAAAAAAAGACAACAGAGTTGTTAAGCAGTTATAAGTCATTTGTGGATCCCTCTAGGCTGATGGGATCCTGCCTTAGCTGCTCAAGGCAGTGTCAGGGCAGCTTTGTGGCACAGGAATGACATAAAACAATCTAATTCTCCAGAGGGCCTGGCCCAACGCGTCCAGCAGAAAAGTAGGTCAGAAAGGAAATCTTGCTACTACAAACACGGCGGTGGCAGCAGTCCACGGTACCAGGCACAGAGTTTATGTAAGGCAGTGGCTGGGGCTGCTTCCCTCCGAGTTTCACAACCAGCACAAGCCTGGTGCTAAAAATGCCTGGCTGCTTCACACAAAAGCAGGAACCAGCCTGTGCATAAGTTTAGAAGAGCAAACATCACCCATGCCACAGTCCTGTGTTTGTGCTAATCTAAACATGTGAATATGATTAACGAACAAGGCTTTTCTGTCCCTCATTCACAAAGGATACTCTGAAACAGAGCCGGTATCTTTGAAGGCACGACCAAAAACTCAGTCAGTAGTTATTCTTGTGGTTTCCTGCTCTTCAGCTCTCTTCCCAGTTATTCTAGGGCTTCTGTGTGCCATCCCAAGTGACTAAAGAGACCTTAAAAGGATGTAATTGGCTCCCTGGCCTCACTGAAAAAAGATATAACTAATGGAAAGGGATGTCTCAGCAGCCTTCCCCAGCTCTCAACAGGAAGAGTATATCAGCAGTGTAACCAGAGAAAGTCGTACTGTTCCCTCATTTTCAGCCATTAAAGTCTAACGAGAAAGAGGGGCAGAGAGATACAAAAGGCACTAGATATGTCACAGGAGGACCCACTCTGGTGACACTTACACCGGGAATTAACTGAGACTGAGCCTGATCCCACAACAAAGTATGTGAAAGTGGCTTATAGCAACCTTAAATTGCTTCCACCTTCATCTTTGCATCAGGTTGTTGGGAAAGAGGAACTGGGTTCTTCTTCATACTTAACATAGATGATATTTCTGGACTTCCACAGATTAAATAAACACACTGGATGTGGAGATACAGCTTAATTCAGGAAACCAAGAAATAAAATGCACACTTGTCTTCTCTGCAGCGTGAATATTCACTCGTCAGTAATTCTGCCACTGGCCTTGCTGACAGTGCTCTTTTTTGGTCCTTACTTTTGATACGCTCCAGTTACCAGAGCCAACACCCGAGCTGATCCCCAAAGGCAGCAGCACATGCTTGGCAGTGGCAGTACCCAGATGCTAAAATGTATTTTGCAGTAACAAGAGCTTCAGCGCATTGGTAAGTAACCAGTTTGCTCGAAATCCTTCCTTTAGATTTAGCAGCCTGCCTGGAAAGGGCTGAGCAAACTAAAAAAAGTCTCTTTCTCCAGTAAACATACCAGGTAAAACAACACGGGGAAATATATGCAACTTAAGAACCTCTCTAGTGGGTCGTGTGCACATTTATATTGACATGAAGAAAGGAGAATATTTCACTCTGAATGCTTTGGGTTGTGCATAAAGTTACCCTGGGCCAGGAACAACAACAGCAGAAAATCATCCGTGGCCTCCAGTCCCTGGAGCTGCCCATTCTCTGCATTCACAGCCTGCTTAGCAGAGCAGCACATTTTCTAACTCTCCTAAGTCTGACCTTTAACTTTTAGCCTTCTGCTGACTGTAAATGACTGTGCAGGCAGGCAGGAGCACTAACGGTAAGATTTTAATATCTCTCATTTATCACAACGGACCATTAAAGTTGATGCCTATAAACACACAAACCGTGGGGTTACCGGGTCCGTTCCATATTTATATGCTGGTGTTAACATGTTCCCCACTACACTATCAAAAGGTAACTGCATTACTTAAAATCTTTTTTGACCATGTTTCATTGCTTGATAAGTCAGGATGATGTCCCAACAGAGCATTAAAGGAGCAACATAAACAGACTTTTAGAAATGTTGTGACCTGTAAGGGATTGAAGTGCACATTGCAAACTCTTAATGCATGCAAGCATTAGATGAATATCAGAGTCAGGAGTTTTAAGGAATGAGGAAAAAAGTTTTAAGGAAAACACTGAATCAAAGAACTGTGTGGCTGCAACTTAATCAAGATGGTATAATATTGGTGCCTGTCTAATGCTGACAACTCAGGCAATTAACTTACGTAATCTCTGTTGATTTTTACTTCCAGGAGCTAAACTTAATAAAACACTATATTGGATCCCTTTTTAGGTCTTCTCTAAAGTGGAAAGGGTCATTCATACACCCTTTCTCTTGGGTGCACTTTCTTTGAGTGAGATTCTTTGTGCTCCTGTGCATAATTTTTAGATGTTACAAAATAGTAAAGTTTTTTAAAATTGGCATTGCTGTAGAACTTTGCTGAATATTTATAACTTTGTTTTGTAAATTCATAAATTTAAATATAATGTTCAGCAGCTTGGACGCCCATCACATTCAGTGTGTAAAAGCTCTAACAACAGGGGAAAAATATCATTTTACACCTCTGATCAATGCATATACCAGTCCAGTTTTTATTTATGAAAATAATTGTACACCCATGAATCTAAGACAAATTTCCCATAGCAAGTATTTTCATAGATCACAAATTCAGAAATCCAAAACAAAATTACTGTCAGGAGATGACATTGTAAAACCTGCCATAACATGAATTTTAGGAGCTTGCAAGTGCTCATCACATTCACCAAAGAGTCTTGTAATTATGTTCACAGAAAATGCCTGAAATATCAGATTTGAAAAACAAGAAGCCTCATGTTAAGTAAGAGCAAAACATTTTGTCTAGCAACACATTTGGCAGAGCAGAGGACAAGCAGCAAAGTCAGGAAGCAACTGATCTCTCTTTAGACAGAGACTGAGACAGACAGACATCCTCCCCAAAATGTAGTCTCGGACAATAAGCCATCTAATCAATCAAGTAGTTTTGATATACTTTCACACAATTTCATCAGAGTATTAAAAAATCAGTCATCCCTTTTCAGTGGAAAAGATCAACAGAATCTGAGATGGTCTGAGTCAGCAAAATCAATATAGAGGCAGGGGAGCATAAAATACCCCTGTTAGCACTGGCACACAGACTTCTGCTCTCTGAGGTCTAAAATTCCTCTCACACTGATCAGCAAAGGAGTATCTGCATCATTTTCCGTCTGAAAGTAATTTCTCTTGTGATGATTGCCCTACAGTGCATGCAGTGTAGTCACACCATCACGCTGCCAAAGGTGGCCATCAAGGATCTCCACAATGACAGCTCTCTCTGTAGTGGTCCCTTTCATTCCAGGGCTCCAGAAAAGGAAATGAAAACTGTGTCTGACCTCTGCTAATGTCCAGTTTCACAACTGGGTATAGCATAGAGAGGGACAGTGGGTTTGCACTCACAAAGGAGATCTTGATAATCAAAGCCAGTGAAGAAACATCCATGCTAATGGACTGCTAGGCTTTTCGCTAAGTATTTGAAGTCAGGTAAGAGCACTCAAAGGCTCTGTTCATATGTTTCGGAACAAATCCCAGAGAACAGTAATTACAGGCTCAGTTTCTGCTCCCCTCTCCCTCCCTGACACTTCACTTGTGGCATACCACAAAACACATTTCTGCCTCCCACTCTATTCACAATAACCCATAAAAAGATGCAGATTTCATAAGTCTGCAATATAGCTTTAGAGATTTTGAGGTCGTGAAGTCCTTGATTTAGCCCTACTTGCAAAATGCAGACCACAGAAATTCAGCAGTTCTTAATACTGAGAGCGTTGAACTAAATGTCTCTTTTAGGAAGTTGTTTAATTTAGGTAAGTCAGAGATGGTACTCAACTGAGAAAAAAAAAGAAAAGGATTCATTTTCCTCTCAGCTAAAAAAGTTACACTAGCTGGAAAGAAATTCCACTAAAGTTCACTTAACCTCAGAGGGATTAATTCAGATTTGCAACAGTAGAAGGAGAGCAGAGTCTAGGAAGGAGCTCTCTGGGCAAATTTTTATATATCACAGTTGCCTTTAATGGCTGTGTGACCAGCCTAGATCAGTAGCAGATGTAACTAGATTTTGCTTAATTAGGCATGGAAGGTCTGGTAATCTATAGTGGAGTACTCTGGATATGTTCATACACACCTTTTTCCCACAGATCAGCTGATGCAAAGCAACATCATTGTGGATTTTAGTACCTTGCTAGGTTCTTGTTCCTTTTTTTCTAGTAACATCATTACCCAGTACAGCCAAAAATTACCCTGAAATCTGTTTGTTTTTCAGAAGAGATCTGGGTTTAATAGAAATTTGTCTTCATAATACTTTGAAAACACCTTTATGTTTTTATTTTTCCACTAAAAGGCTTTATCACAGAGGAGCTGCTCAGATGTCTTTCTTATGTAATGACATCATGCTTTTGGGAGATCTAAGTATGGTTTAGATAAAGGTGCATTTTCTCTACTATGTTTTTGAGCAAAGCTGCCAATGGAAAATCAAGGTGATATTCCGAGAACAGTATTTCATTCTGAGAGCAGCAGCTGGAGCTTACACAGTGATACCACTAGGTAAAGCACATACAGAGCAAAAGGATGAAACACAGGAACATTCTTATGGAAAATGTGACTTGTATATTTCTACAATATCTAAGAGCCTCTGCAATCAGGATTTCCAGGAATAGGTAATTCTCCTAGATCACTAAAATCTAGTAACTTCTTTAACTGAAAAGATTTTATAAATCAATTTAGTTGCTGTGCTTTGGGTGGCAACTCTACAGATGGCAGAGGCAGGAGAAACTAGGGAATAACTAGAAAAAAAATTATGTCAATATACTTCTAGTGCATTCCCCCCTGCACCAAATTAAAAAAAAAAAAAAAAAAGTATACTACAAAATGTAGTTAGTAGCATAGAGTGACTCTTCCATTATAGCATCTGAGGGCACCACAGTGATTAATTTTATCCTCCCTAGTGCCTTTGAAGTTGAGATAAACAAGATGTTCAAGGTCATGTAAAAGGCTCTGGTTGAACTGGGAACAAAAGTCATATTTTTTGGTGTCTAGACCTCTGCCTTATCTCTGTAATAAACTTTGTCAGTAAGAGGAGACAAGGAAAAAACTGTTTAGAGGACAGTTGGTTACTTTCAGAGACAGTAAGCCAAGAGAACGGAGAAAGTAATTTCTCCATGTGAGATGCTTTTAAGGTCACTCATCATACATTTTATTGAGTTCTCAATTATTTTCTGCTCTGGAAAAAATAGATAAAATCCTACATAATTCCAGTTTTTAATATTTATTTTTAAAAAGATGGCAAGTCTTTTCTGTACATTGATGAACAATTTTCCCCATAGTTGTCTGGTTTACTGCAGTGAAATGGCCAATCACCTGTTTTGAGGAGAATGGAAGGCATCAGACTGTAACATAAGCAGAAAAAATTGGAAAAGTTTTTACTAAATTTCTGTGAACAGATCAGTTTTTTCTGAGAATTAAGATTTATACTGCTTTTGCTTCTGAATATGATGCAAAGTTGGGCTATATTACTGTCAATTTCTCTCATTTTTTTACTTTTATATGTTTTCCATAAGTCCAATACCAGCGAAAACTATAAGTGGTATTTGTCATGAAAGATAATATAATTAATAATAGCTGTCTAATAAAAACCAAAACTAATTCATCTAACCATGTAAATTACTGAAAAAATATTATTCTTCATATATGTTTACATTTTCTTGTTTTTGACAATACAATTTTAATTTTTTTAGGTCCTTGAAGAACTTCCTAAACATTTATTTTAATGCTTTTTTTTCCCTAGCTATTAAGATTTTAATCCAAAGGGTATTCAGAAGCTAATCAGAAACAGTTCCTTGGCTTTGATGGCTTTTATATCAGCCACCAAATCTTCTTTTATTTCTAGGCATTATAAAATAAAACTTCTATACAAATAGTTCTACATAATACATATAATTGTGTAAGCAGGCATTCTCAAACTGGTATGAAACCTGCTAAGAGCACCCACAGTTAAACAGAAGGAAAAGAGGTTTTCAGAAAAATGTTGACCAACTCCAGCTACTGCTTCCTTAGAAAAAAAATTTCATAACAGCAGATGTTAGCAAATGAATGAAGCATTCTCTCTGACCTGCAAATTTGTTATTTTGAAGATAAAAACCACATGTATCATTGAGCTAAAACCAAACTAGTCATATGGCAGCACTAACTTAAAGATGCAAATCTGATAACAAAGGTTTTATTCTGTAATCCGTATGAGCACATCAGAGTAGATCTGAGAAACTGGTAATTATCTTACTATTTCCCCAGTAAAATTAGAATCTTATTTCCTAGTTTTCTTTTTGTTTATGGAGATACGTGATTATAGTGTATAGGCCACGATTCTAGAATCTTCTATTTAGTATTAAACTTTATGTCTTTGAGTAAACTGGGATTTAAGGTTTGAATAGAATAATAATCCCCTCTATCAAACAAAGTATTTACCTTCTAAAAATCCTAGGCAAGACAAGCCATATTTTGGATGTATTAAATAAATTGAATTAAATCCTGAAACAGACTCTAGGTTATTACTAAATTCATTAAATCAAATGTAATCTATTAATTCTAAATGAATAGTAAAATCTGAGACAGGTACTTGCGAAACTGGAATTATAATTCTTCACTGCAGTCCTGATTTGCATGTCTATATAATTATCACTTGCACTGTCAAGCTATGAGTTGTAAAAGCGTATTATGAAGTGATCTGGTTCCCGTTTCAAAAACTTTTAAACTTGCAAAGAATTGAGTATTTACTCTGCTGGTTTTTTGCTTCTGAAAAAACTTTGAAAAAGCATTATAAGAAAACTATCCATCCTGTTGCAGGGTTTTGCTTTTTGCCCACTCTCCAGGCAGAAAAACTCACATCAGTCCGAAAGGATGAGCATAGTTCAGTTTAATTGTTTACAACACTTGGTAATTGCTCGACTTCTTGACTGCTTTAAACAAATATTGTCACTTGGATTGTCCTTTCTCTTAATCTATCTTTTCATCACCAGAAACAATTGAGACTAATTATTGAGCCATATTTCTCTATTGTCTATATCTACTTCATCCCTAATTATCCAAATGAGATGTTATTTAGACACATCACACTACGTTTTCCTACCCATTAAAATGGAGGATAATATGGCATTTCTGTGCTTCTCTTTTCTAAGCCTATTTAAAATAGATTAAAACACTGCAGGTAAACCAGGCCTATATCTGGGCTTTTGCACTATTTCAGTCCTGACATGTCACTTCAGGTGTCATTTTCCATAGGAAATGATTCAAGTCTGTTTCAGTAGTTGTAGTCCCTTTGACAGTAGCAGGTTGAGAGCTGACGTGAGCCTCAGATATGAAACAATGAGCAGAAAGTACACTCGAGTTCATCTCAATCATGTCAAAAATAGAAATAAAGATACATGAAGCTGAAATTAGTATGTTTCCATACTAATAACAGAGCAGGTTTTCAGAGATTTCTTGCTCGGATTTTCTTTCTTGCCTATTTTCATGGATTTTATTGGGTTTTATTTCAGGCTCACAAAGTGTGAGATTTATGTAGTTTTCATGTTCATTTATTTACTGTCAACATTTCCTTGACATCTATGTTTGCAAAGATACTCTCTGTATACACTCTTATTTGTACTTTTTCATATCTATATGTCCTTTCAGAAAACTTAATCTGTGTTCTATGAGTGAGCCTTATTTTTTTAGTTTTACAAAAATTAAAATATTAATCATCTTAGTACTGGGAGTAAAGGTTTACGAGACAATATATTGGCCTGCAAAGCTTTCTTTCAATCCAGATGTCAGCTATGTGCACTGTGTTCCTGCGGCTGAAAAGAAAGGCAGAAATAAAAATGAGCATAGAAGAATACATAAATAATAGCCTAAACTGTAGTCAAGGCAAGCACAGATTAAGCAGTTCATTTTTTGTACATAAATGTTTATTTTTTCCTTCCTGATGAAAAACCAAAATAATTTAGCACTTTACTTCAGTACTTCAAAACATCACCAAATACCACACGTCACTATTTCGAGAAAATATATTTATAAATGCAGTCATAAATTACATATTCAGTATAGCTTTCCAAAAGAAATCAATTCTCAAGCTAATTACAATTAAAAAAAAAAAGAAAATAAAACACAGGAGTGTGGAGGAAGGTTTCAGGGGCAGTAGATTTTTGCATCTGTTAGCTTTACTTCAAATTTTTGAATGGTTCAATTTTTCAACAGTTTAATAATGTACTCCTATGGAACAGTGCTATAAAATTTAATAAGGAAAAAAACAATTGAGATCCATAAAAATGTCCAAGTACTCAAACAAAACTATAGTACCCAATACAAAGTAAAGTTCTTTCTAACGGTGAAAATCTTCTTACAATTATTCCAGATTTATACTGCTGGAAATCAACTGGCCTTAACAGAGTAGCTGCATCACAGAGAACAGAATCTGGCTGTCTTTGGATTTATTTTACTGCAAGTTTTCTGCAACACAGCTGTACTTTCTTGTGTATTTGGGATGATATCATAGTTTGTTCTTCATATGTCAACATAATCACCTTAGAAGTTTAATTTGTATCAGTGACTTTAGTCACTGGAACTAATCAGGTTAGTAACTACCTTGCCAGAAGGCAGCTTTCAAGTTCAAGAAGCTAGTGCAATACTCATGCCATCTTTTTGACATGGAAAATTTAAAGGTATCCACATAGTGTAATGGTTTTTGTACTTTTGATAATGTGCTTTGGGATTGTTATGCTTAATTATTTTCTTTAGGATCTTAGTGTTGAGGCAATAAACCTGTCAGGTGTAAAGAGTAAGATTAGAATTTGAAAGAGACATTCTGGAGAAACTAGAAATTATAATGAAGGATTCAAAAATCAATATCAACAGTACCTTGGAATATGTGAAAACCTCTTTCTTTTTTTGATGATTGAAATTACTTCAGTTGTGCAAGAATTAATGAACAACACTGGCATGATGTTTAGCAGTATTGGAAGTCAGCACATCTTTTGCTGTTCTGTTCAGGCTTTTCTGTAAGACAGTGATTGCCTCTAATGATCCAGTTTGGTACTATTCCATGCTACCTAAATCACTTTCATGAACTAATGATTCTGTATAAAAAATCTAGCCTTACCAGTAGTAAAGAAATCTCTAGCTATGTGTCCAATTACAAATAAATATCCCTTTCTCATGCCTAGGAAAACTGAGAGACAAGACAGACAAAATAATAAGATAGGAATAATAAATATTCTAGATGGTCATACAATTATTTGTGCAATTTATCTTTTATGGTCTTCTGAGTATATATTTTTATGGTCACAGACTAAAGTTGTGTGTAAATGAGCTGTGAACATCACAAGTAATAACCTTTTAAACAGGGAGCAGCATTAGTGCATGTGGCCCAAAACAATATGCACACCATGCAATCTTAGCACAACCACTTTCATTATCATCATATTGGCTTTCCTACTGTCTACCATCTGACTTTCCCACTCTCTTAAAGACCATTAATACTAAAGGTGCTTTACATCCTACTTTAAAAGTTCTCTGTATTGCAATGCATATGTTCAAGCAAGTCCCCTGTGGTGAAACAGAAGGTAGAGTGGAAAAGTATGGCTGTCCAGGAAAGCACTTCCAGGATACCCAAAGGCATGTTTTTACTGCAATCTGTTGCAAATTGAGTGTAATGTAATGGCAAAGTAAGGCAATCCATAAGCCTTTTAGAGATGTAGGAGAGTGAAAGCATGTAAGAAAATAAGGTGCTATGAACGGTGTGACAAAATGAAAATGTGCTGAGCTGTCTATGGTAACCTGCATCTGCTTAGTCTCATTTACTCCTCTCTGTGCCAGTGTTATCATCCTTCACCACAACTATGATTACAAGAACTGACACTACAATATCTGAATCATGTAGAAAATAAACATTGGTATTGCTTACCTTGGTCTCATTTGAAAATACAAACTTACATTGCCAGAGTTTGCAATGACACTATATACACCTTTGACACTTGCACAGAACAACCCAAACATCTTCTAGAAACTCACACCTTTTACTATCAATAAGCCATTATTGAGACATTTTATTAGAGACATTTTTAAAATTTTAAATTAAAAATTGTAGGTAAATAGGTTTCACAGAGAACTAAATAAATCTTTAAATTCAATAGGTCACTCTAAGACTTCAGTGATGGACATCCTCAATAGCTGTAACATATGAGGACAGGGAACAATGTGTTAGAACTGCCAAACAAGTTCATTAAGCAGAGGAAAGAAATAAAAAAATTTGTTTGTTACTGTAAGCAACAGGAACTGTGCAGGGACCTACACATATCTTGCAGTAATTAAGAAAGAAACCCTACAGCATTTAGTCTATTTCTTAAAATGGTGAAGAAGAACACATTTCTACGGACAATAATAAAAAAAATATTTTCCTTCAGGTTTTTTTTTCTCTGTTACAATCTGTAAAATATCTCAGGCCCCTATTCTTTGTAGGGGAACTATATTTCACATATATCAAAATACATAAATTCATTTTGGTTAAGAAAGAAAGTACCACATGACAATGGAAAACACACCATGTCTGAAATCAGTCTCAATGCAGTTTGGAAAAAAAGACCATCACCACCTCAGGCAAAGAGCTACTAAAGACACAATACGTATCTGAAACTAATTAAAAAAAGGGGTCAGAGAAGTGATCAAATATAAATTTCCTTGGAAGGAAAACTGCTGCTGAGATATAAAGGCCCTTATTTAAATGGGAACATTTTTTAAATTTAGTTGTCATGGTTTTCATCTTTCTCTCCCTTCCCTAACTTAACTGGAGTGTGCTTTCAAGAGATAATGGGAAGGCAAAGCCCAGCCCTGTGGTCTTGTATTAGCCAGCTCACCACCCCACAGGCATCCCAGCCTGGATGCCTCTATTGTTCTTGTCCTGGGGCTGGCAGCCAAAGCCAGCACAGTACAGACTAACGTGCTCACCCTGACGAAGGGAGCTCACGCAGCGTGCATCGCTCTCCAGTGACCCTCGGGCTGGACTGTCCTTTGTGGATGAGAGGGGACTTCCTCGCCTGGAAGACCATTGTGAAATGGACCTTTGTGAAGAGCCATGTGAGCCCGAGTCAAGCACTGCCTTAGGGGTTTGCACCACCAACAAACATAGACAGTGCCCCACATTGCCTTTCAAATTATTTTCCTCCTCCAAACAGTATTGCCTCTGTCCTGCCTTCCTCTCTTTTTCCCCTCCAACCCCCAGTACTCCTGTAGTCACTAATCTCTCGCTGAATTAGTGACACCTTCTGTTTATACCTCTGTCTGTCTGGATTAAGACAGGTCGTAGGACATCAGCAAATGAGTCAGGATGGGAAGTCATCAAATGAAATGAGAGGGGAGATGCCTGCAGCACCTCCAAGGGTAGCAGCTGAGCAAAGAGGAGCATTAACTTGTCAGGAGACTGCTAAATCGTTACAGTGTGTCCGTGTGCACTGCAGAGATGCCATGCTAGGACATCTTGAGCACTAGAGATTTTGTCTACTCATCTGTAAAGGAAGAAAAAGAGCAGTCACCTCCCTCATGAGACAATCATTACATGGAAGGTTACTGGGCACCCACAGAAAATAGACAATAGTGGTGGGTTCTTTGAAACAAGTTGTACTGCAAATGCACATAAAATAAATACCAGGACAAGGCTGGATCCTCAGTCTGCCCGATGTGTGTGGTGTTTTCTCTTTTCCGCAGCAAGCACAAGCCCCCCATGTTCCGGGATGCCCTCTGGGGCTGGGACACCAGCCTTAGCCATGCGTCCGGAAGTGGAAGCAGCTGACTTGGTGATCAAGCTGGTGGGTAGCACAGCTTTGCACCAGCATCAGAACCCTACAGAGCAGAAATCACCATTGAATAAAGGAGGGGAAATAAGATGAACTATGGCCCAGTGTCACCCTGGAGCTCAAAAGGAAAGATGGTTTAACAGCAGGGTAACGGGGCCCTCAGGCTTCCCTTCTCCAGTCAGTAGGCCATGGCACCTCTCAGTGCAGGTGGCTTGAGCTGGCTAGCAGGGAATATATGAGCTGAGAATACTCTTTGCTTGAAAAAACAGACCCAAAGAGGGGTCAAGACCTCAGAAAATTCCCTCCTGACTGCAGCTAGTATAGTTTCTCTATGTATTCTAGCAGTGGATAGTAGTGGATAGCAGTGCCAGGTGGACCCTGACATTTCTAGGTGCCAGAGCAGCTAGATAGTGCAGAAGGAGGGACAGAGCAACATGCAGGCAAATAGCAGAGCTGCTTCCCCGTGAGTGGCAAAGGGCAGAAGGGAAGACAGAGGAAATGTTGAGGAGCCACTTGATTTCATGGAAAGCATGTGTCAAAGCCATTTGACTTCTGATTTGGAGCTGTGCATGAACTGTGCACATTGAGCCTGTTTAAACAGATGAGATTTTTACTATTGGCCTTAGTCTTTTTCCTATTGTTTTGCAATTAGTTCCTGTTTTCCTGTCTTTAATTAAACTGTAAGCTGCTTAGGGCACTATCATGACTACTCCTATTTATACAATGTTTGGCACACGGACTTTGAGACATTGCCAAATGTGTGAGAAAAAGAAAAAAAACGCCATAAGACAGTAAATTATTATAAAGTAAGCTCTAACTTAGAAGTCTATTCTTCTAGACTATATAAACTTCGGGTATTCAGCTCTGAAAAAGTAAAAGCAGAAAAACTATTGGAAAAAACAACCAATAGAGAAAAAAATATAGCAGCATATACGCATGCCCAGAGAAATGGAAATAAAAGCAGGCAAGAGCAGCCACATTAGAGAGCTCAGCCTTGGATCAGTAAGGCAGTACAACGTATGCAGGTGTCTTATTAAAGGAGAAGCCAAATAACTACTAGTAATTGCTACTAGCCTTAGAATAAAACAAAAGTAAGCAGTCTTTACAGCTCTGTTCCCCTGGATTCTGCTTGGGAGCAGGTAGTTTCAGAGTTTAAGGAGTGATCCCTGCCCTTCAGAGCATTTTGAATCTTCAGGTAGGTTATGGACTTAAATCACATGCAGACCTTCACTTCCCTGAGGAGATCCACATCTGAAATTGGCATAAAATTACACAGATGAGATCAGGATCAACCCATGTAATTTCCTATGTTGATAGGCTTTCTCCTTAATAGTATCATTCCACTGTCATCTGCCCTCAAGTAGTGTTAATAAGAAGGCATCTTGTAGCCGAAAATAGGCTTCCACATATTTTTCCTTGTTCCAGTTATGGAACTGTTTGAATTTGATTGAACTCCTTGAATTTATGTCATGGTGAAACAGCTTAAAAAAAACCTTTTATCTAGCTGAGCATTCATTGCAGACAAGGTTCTAATTTAGTCTTTCAAACTCCTGTTAAATTCTTATCACCTGGATGATTTGTTTTACCTTCAGTTATACAAATATGGGTTCCACTCTAGCCACATCCATACTGTGTTCTGTAGATCTGACCTCTGTATTTTCATCAGTCAGTATTTTTGTCTTTTCACTGCTCTTGCAAGTGCACATGAGGATACCTGAAGAAAAAAAAAAAATTGTGATGTCGGTAGCCTTCACATAAAAGACCAAAAAGATTAAATAAGACCTCTTGCTTAGGGGGAAAAATAAAGGTCCCAAATAGGCCATTGTCATTGACAGATGAAGACGTTATGCAATTTTCCTTTCTGTAAAATTAAGACTTATCATCTAAAGAAAGAGAACATCTTAAAAAAAAAATCAAAGACAAAAAAAGAACACCTCAAAGCTCAACATCCGCAAGCCTCAACACAGGCAGCTGCATGTGAACATTTTATACTTCTTAACTTCTTTGATTTGTTTTGGAATATGTTACTATGCTTTCTGCAGTAGTGACCTCATCACTTAGCCTTAGCAACTGCTGCTGCACTGACCAATGAACAGCACAGAGATTGCAGGGTGAACCTAAACATTTGACTAGGAGAGTAGAGAAAGACGACATGCTCCAGAAAAGCTTTTTCCTGGACCAGGAATGGATAGTTATGGCAAACAGATGTAAGGAATCAAATCCAAAACACAGTGTGTGACCTATCTCAGATAGAGTCTCCTTCTTGAGTTTCGTTTTGGCAAAGCTCAAGTATCCCTGATGCCAAGAGAATGTTCCTGAGCTGCGGATCTTGTCAGCAGGCTCCAAGCTGCAGTCTTCCCCCACTCAGGACTTAGCAGACAACACAGTCCAGCAGTAAATATTGACGTGAGAGAAACTTATGCAGAAACTAACATAACAGAAAAACAAAACAAGACTATTATTCCGAAGTCAAGGGAACCCATTTTTGCCTTCCAGCTATGTGACATACTTGGTTTCACATTGGCCAGACCAGGCAGCTGTCTCAAGGCTCTTAAAATCCACAGATGGGAAAGAAAATGAACTCTGAATAGGGCTGTGCCCCATTGTTAATCTCCCTAAATCAAATGGTAGAAACAGGACTCTATTTCTCTGTTGGACCACAGCTTGACAACATCCCAAGTGAAAAATGGAAGGACTCGGAGCCCCACAGAGATTTGCTAACAGAGGTATGGGTCAAGACTACCAGCACAGCAGCTGGTGTCTGAAGGACCTAGTCCTGAACTTATGAGAAGCCTTTGGCTATTTAATACCTGTTCTCTAGAAAGGAATCATCACCCTTTAATGGCCTGCTAAAAATGAAAAAAAATAAAAACTGGGAAAGAAAGAAGGAAGGGAAAGTAGGCAAAGAAATAGCAAAATCTCAGACTGAAGTCATCCTGTGTGGCCTGTCTTCTTTTGTGTGAGTCAGGAAGAGAAACCATCACACAGAAAAATGTCATTGATATTAATAGTCGTGAGGAGAGTAACACAAAACATCCAGAGTGAAGACATTTGAAATTTACAGTCTTTGAGTGTGCCAGAAACTATTGCCCTTTTCAGTCTGCCATTTCTACTCCTCATGTGAGTAATCCCCAACCTGTTTCAGCAAAAACAAACTGGGTTGCCTTGAACAGCCTGAGAAGAAGCTCTTTGCCAGCCCACCCCATTTTAAATGAAATGGCTTCGGACGTAATTGCACTAACAGCTGTGACAACTGCCCAGAAAGGACTGCAGCCTTTGAGGAGGAGAAGTGATAAGAAGCAGCTTGAGAAGGAAACCTCTTCAGAACAGATGTGTACTCACAGCACATGTGACTGCAACCAGAACCAACAACATTTTCCTTTCCACTCCCCTATTCCTGCACAGCTATTTTTCTCTTCTTTTTGTCTGTTCCAACCTGTGTTCTGTGTCGAACCTGAATGCTTGTCTGCCTCAGACACACAACAGGGGCATGAAGAACTTTTTATTCTTTTTTTTTTTTCTTCTCTACTCTGAAAGCAACACTCATCTCAAAATATGTCAAATCTTGACTGCCTGTGGTATTTACAGCTTTCTGTCATCTCCAGCCTGAGACCCCCTCCTAGCCCAGAGGGTTGTGGTTGAAGTCACAGTCTTTTCTCTCTGGTTTAGCTTTGGTTTTGTCCAGTGTTTGTCTTGTGTCAGGTGTATTTGCAACCACTGAAACAGGAAGCAAACCCTACCTCTCCTTCCAATGCTACTATACTAGAGCACCTGCCCTGAAAACAGATGTGTCCCTGGCTGCCATGGAGGGCTCTACCAGGTATAACCCCCAGAGCCTGGGTGGGGATTGTCTGAGGAGATGCCTGTTCTGGATTCAAAACTGTCCTCCAGGATCCCCCACACCTGCTGGCTGCAACAAGCTATGGTTGAACCCAGCCTAACGTGGGGAGCTACTTAAGGTGCCCATTTCTGAATCACCAAAGAGCTTTGTCTGGCTTTCTCCTGCTTCTTTATGCAGGGTACTTCTGAGTCTGTGGAGGAGCCCTGGGTTATGCACGGGGTGAGTTCGGTTTATTTTACATGACCCTTTGTGACTTCTGTTTGGTCCCTGTCCTTTCAGGAGTAGGGTTGAGCTTGAAAAGGTGGTGGTCTCAGCTGTTCTCAGAGATTTGGACACTGAGGTCTTCCTAAATCCTCCATTAGTCACTGTAAATTGCTATAAGTTTTATTTGTGGCAGGGTCTGTTTCTGACTATGTCTTTTTATACTGTGAGAACAATGGGATTCAGATGTGGGGAAAGGCCTGCAGGGACTACTGTATTACAAATAATGCATTAGTACAACATGCCACTTGGAGTGTGAAAACCATAGTATAAAATCTTAACAGCTGCATTCCTTTCCTTTTCTGGCAAATAAAACTCAGTTGCAAACACAGAAAGTAGATGCGTGTGTGCACCTGAAGCAAAATCATCTCTCAGCCCAAGAGACGTCTAGTGGAAACTGCTGTGCAGTGTGTGCCAAGTTGCCATCCTGAGCGAGCGCGCAGTGAGCTGCCTTTCCCACATACCTCCCTTGGGCAACAAAAGAGTAGGATGCCAGGATTTTTGCTAGCTTGGCATTATACAAAAGGCCCGTGGGGTGGGTACAATGGAATTTAGGCTGGGCAGGCAGGCAGGACGCAGCAGCATGAGTCTCCAGCAAACAATAGCAACAGCAGGATCAAAACAGCAGGCAGAAAGTATATGCACAATTACCAAAACAAAATCTCTGGAGCTACAAGATCATTACATCCTCAGCTGTGTCTCCAAGCAGGATCCCTCTATTGTTAACATAATCACCACTGAATCAGGTGTGTATTTCACACAGCGCAATGCCTGTTATTCAAAAAGGAAGGTGAAAAGCAGATGGACTAACTTAAGGCAATAAATTCCAGTCAATTCCTGTGGGTTAACAGGGCATTAAACCAGCCAATGTCCAGACTTCATCACGTAACAGAGGCACAAGCATTAATGCACAGAAGCAACAGGACAGAAATTCAGGACAGTTGACGCCAACAGAATCTGGTGCAGAAGCAGGGAAATATACACAACCACACTTGAATCGTAAGTGCCCAAATGAGAAACACTGGGGAAAACAGTTGTCTAATTTGTATGGAAACCTGCCAACTTAATCCTCCCTTTTAGAGGGGTGGACAAAGAGGGGATAAAAATGGTCTCTGTTCTCTGCCTTGAATGAATAGGACATAAACATAAGAGCTATCTGGAAAACAGCTAATTTGTTTTGAGAAACTTTCAGGAAGAAAAAAAAAATTATTGAAAAAAGTTAAATTGAATATATCAACCCTTTCATTTGTCATTGTTCACAAGAAAAACATTTTGAGTTTTAAAGCTTCTGAATGGGACCTGCTCTGTCTGAGGTCTGATTTTTGCCCCACCTTTTTCACATTGTCATTGAGAGAGAGGGAGAGAGAAGGATCAAAATGAAAATATGGCAAGTAAAAATGGGACATTTAGTTTTTGCAAAACTTTGAATAATTTTGTTGGAAAAGAACTGAAGATAGAGAGCATACTGTGCTAGAGGTAAAAGCTCTAACCTGTAATGTTGACCACATCTCAAACAATGAATCAGGAGCATCTTCAAATGGTTACCAGAGTTTGTTTTAAACTATTTTAGCAATCCTAGCACACCCAGGTAGTATCATGCAGAACTGACTGCATGCTTGGTGATTTAGACCGTGCCGCTTGCTGTTCAACACTGCAACACAAGAAGACAAAAAAAAAGGAACAAGAAAATTTTTCTCATTTTTGTAACTAGCCAGAATATTTTGTTAAAAATCTTTTCTTCAGCATGATTCTTTGGGCCAGGGTTTTGTGCTGCAGACAGAAATAAGAGGTTTTATGCAGTTGATAACTTTCCATATTTGGCATAGCATTTAGAGTTTGACTTCTCCTTGCTGTCTTCTCAGGCATTTTCTTGCATGTGATACATATTCTCCTGAAGTTAGAAAATAGCTAAAAATACAACCTGAATAAACAGAGCTTGTCCATACTGTGTAGATGACCAACAATTATTCAGTAAGTACTACATGGAAGCTTGAATAAGGAATTGAATTATATTTAATTTTGGGGAGGCCTTGCAAATAAAAAGGCCTTCAGTGTATATGAAAAATAACACGTGCAGCTACTTGAAAACATTTCCCACTCCTCACAATAGAGCAGTTCAGATCTGCCAGCATGGTACTTCCCAGCGTAACAAGTGATAGACACAGAACAACTTTCAGTTGACTCACAGAAGAAAATTGTCAAGACCAAGGACAGAATGTGCTATACATTTCAGAAACAGCTGCCTGGTTTGACTTCAGCTTTAGGTAGCTAGAGAGGAGATTTTAAAAGCCACTCCTGACACTATTAAGGGAGAACCTCTGTATGGAAATGGAAACCGAATTTTAAATTTTTTTTTTGCAAATTCGACCTTTATGATTCTTACATGCTAGTCTCTCATTATAATAAGTGCTGAGACCAAGACCCTTAAGCAAAGAAGCCATGACTTTCCACAATTCTGCCTGGCTTGTGAAGAGATAAAACACCTGTATATAAAACAATGCAGAAGGTCCTGACATGAATCAGATGGTGAATATCAGACTTGGCTTACACAGGGGTGAACGAGAGTCAGTACATCAGTGTTTGTTCACTTGCGTTTGAACATTTGGCCCTCATGTGAAACTATCTTTCAGCAGGGTCTGGTATAAAAGCAAATGTGACAGATTTAGCAGCAGCTTGGTGCAATGCTGTATTGCTGACATATGACAGCCTGCCAGCAATACTCTTCTATAAGCTTAGCAGGCCCAATAGCAGAGTTACAGATGCTGGTTAAAATTAATAAGCAACTCCTCAAGTGCCCACTTGGCACTTACTGACAAAAATGGCCTACAAGGCTCATCTTATCAAATATCTTTTCAAGTTCTTTAGTGCCTGATGGCAAAAAAAAGGTTAAGAAAATAAAAATAATTAACCAAAGCAGCCAGGAATCTCAGTCTGTCTTGTGAAGGTTTAGTTTGTTTGGTTTCTCTATACAGTATTAAAAAAAAAAAAATGTTTATTAACACTTTCTCTGATATTCCAGATGTCAGTAATTAATTCTTCAAAATCTGCTGAAACATTAAAGCCTCTTTCTGATTAAACATTGGGGTCAGCACTAAACTTGTTCCTGCAGTCTCGAACAACAAGTGAAAAAAGCTCTTACTCAGATCTGATCTGCCGTGTGACTCATCTAATCTTGACATTTTCCCAGTGGCTGGAAGGAAAAGTGAAGCAAAGGCTCATTCTTCAAGAGAGAAACTCAGCACATCATTTCGCACAGGCAGATGGCTGGTTCTTTCTAATGATTTTTGTGCTGATGCTGTGCCTGGGTTTATGAGCGCGAGCCCGGAGCGAGGGGCGGGTGGGAGAGGGGGAGAGGAGCTGCTCCAGGTTACAGAGTAAACAGAGGGTAAGCAGAGGCCTGACCACTTTGCCTCTCAGCTGGAGCCAGGCTGATTGCTGAAACCATTAGAGTAGCAGCCCTGGCAGCAGGCGGTTCTTCAGCCTCCAGGCCACCATAAAACAGGAGCTCCTTTTTTCCACAAGAAGAAAAGGCCAGTGTCTCTAAAGCAAGCACTTTACCACATGGTCCT